>NW_027454441.1:0-79292 GCF_040206685.1 Ascaphus truei | reverse complement strand
CATTCTCTCCCTTTTCCTTGCCTCCCCTTTCCTTCGCTCTCCTCTCCCTTCTCTCTCTCTCCACTCCCTTCTCTCTCTCTCCACTCCCTTCTCTCTCTCTCCCCCTCCCTTCTCTCTCCCTCTCCCTTATAACTCCCTCGTCATTCCCTCTACCTCTCTCTCTCCCTCTCCCTTCTCTCTCTCTCTCCCTTTTCTCTCTCCTCTCTCCCTCTCCCTTCTCTCTCCCTCTCCCTTCTCTCTCCCTTTTCCTTGTCACTCCCTCATCACTCTCTTTCTCTCCCTTCTCTCTCTCTCTCCCTTTTCTCTCTCCCTCTTCCTTCGCTCTCCCTATCCCTTCTCTCTCCCTTTCCTTGTCTCTCCCTCTTCCTTGTCTCTCCATTCTCTCTCCCTTCTCATTCTCTCTCCCTTTTCCTTCTATCTCCCTTTCCTTCTCTCTCCCTTTTCCTTCTCTCTCCCTTTTCCTTCTCTCTCCCTTTTCTTTCTCTCTCCATTTTCTCACTCCCTTCTCTATCCCTCTGCCTTCTCTCTCCCTTCTCTCTCCCTATCCATTCTCTCTCCCTCTTCCTTCTCTCTCCCTCTTCCTTCTCTCTCCCTTTCCAATCTCTCTCCCTTTTCCTTGTCTCTCCATTCTCTCCCTTTTCCTTTCCCCTCCCCTTTCCTTTGCTCTCCCTCTCCCTTCTCTCTCTCTCCACTCCCTTCTCTCTCTCTCTCCCCCTCCCTTCTCTATCCCTCTCCCTTATAACTCCCTGATCATTCCCTCTACCTCTCTCTCCCCCCCTCCCTTCTCTCTCTCTCCATTTCCCTTCTCTCGCACCCTCTTCCTTCTCTCTGTCTATCCCTCTCCCTTCTCTCTCTCCCTTCTCTCTCTCCTCTCTCCCTCTCCCTTCTCTCTCCCTCTCCCTTCTCTCTCCCTTTTCCTTGTCACTCCCTCATCACTCTCTCCCTCTCCCTTCTCTCTCCCTCTCCCTTCTCTCTCCCTATCCCTTCTCTCTCCCTATCCCTTCTCTCTCCCTTTCCTTGTCTCTCCCTCTCCCTTGTCTCTCCATTCTCTCTCCCTCTTCCTTCTCTCTCCCTCTTCCTTCTCTCTCCCTTTTCCTTCTATCTCCCTTTCCTTCTCTCTCCCTTTTCCTTCTCTCTCCCTTTACCTTCTCTCTCATTTTGCCTTCTCTCTCCCTTTTCTCTCCCTTTTCTCTCCCTTTTCTCTCCCTTTTCTCTCCCTTTTCTCTCCCTTTTCTCTCCCTTTTCTTTTCCTTTTCTCTCCCTTTTCCTTTTCTCTCTCTTTTCCTTTTCTCTCCCTTTTCCTTTTCTCTCCCTTTTCCTTTTCTTTCCCTTTTCCTTTTCTCTCCCTCACCCTTCTCTCTCCCTCTCCCTTCTCTCTCCATCTCCCTTCTCTCTACATCTACCTTCTCTCTCTCCGTATCCCTTCTTCCTCTCCCTATCCCTTCTCTCTCTCCCTATCCCTTCTCTCTCCCTATCCCTTATCTCTCCCTTTCCTTGTCTCTCCCTCTCCCTTCTCTCTCCCTTTTCTTTCTCTCTCCCTTCTCTCTCCCTTTTCTCACTCCCTTCTCTATCCCTCTGCCTTCTCTCTCCCTTCTCTCTCCCTATCCCATCTCTCTCCCTCTTCCTTCTCTCTCCTTCTTCCTTCTCTCTCACTTTCCATGCTCTCTCCCTTTTCCTTGTCTCTCCATTCTCTCCCTTTTCCTTTCCCCTCTCCTTTCCTACGCTCTCCCTCTCCCTTCTCTCTCCCTCCTCTCTCCCTTGTCACTTCCATCTCCCTCCCTCTCCCTTTTCTCTCACTATCCCTTCTCTCTCCCTTTCCTTGTCTCTCCCTCTCCCTTGTCTCTCCATTCTCTCTCCCTCTTCCTTCTCTCTCCCTTTTCCTTCTATCTCCATTTCCTTCTCTCTCCCTTTTCATTTTCTCTCCCTTTTCCTTTTCTCTCCCTCTCCCTTCTCTCTCCCTCTCCCTTCTCTGTCCCTCCTCTCACACTTGTCTCTCCCTGCTTTCTCTCTCTCCCTTCTCTCTCCCTCTCTTCTCTCTCCCTCTCCCTTCTCTCTCCCTCTCCCTTCTCTCAATTTTTTTCTCTCTTACTCCCACTCTATCTCTTTCACTTCAACCCGTCTCTTGCTCTCACACACATTTCTTTCTTCCACTTCTCTCTCTCTCTTTTTCTTTCTCACACCCTCTCTTTCTCTCCCTGCTCTCTATTACTCTCCCTGACTAGCATCCCTGCTCCTTCTAAATCACCTGTATTTTACTCTCACAAATGTCCTTTCTTTCTCTCTCTCTTTCAAGGACTACCACTCTCCCCTCTCTCTCACAAACCCCTCTCTCACTCAGTCTAAGCATTGTTTATTTAGTCCATCAGTGAAAGAGGGTCCTCAACTGCATTGCTCTAAAGGGGATTGCATTATATTTTTTCACTTATCTTGGGTAAAATTTATTTGCAGTATGAAAATAGGTAAGTTCGTCTATCAAGATGATGTTCACAAAGGACATACTAACAAGGAGGTAAGTAGTTGAGGTAAGTGAGTACACCTACACAATGCATTGCTTTTATCTCTCAGGATATAAAGCTTTGAGTTGATTTCTCTCCCTTTACACGAGTGTGCCCTTTTAGAGTCAGGCAGTGAACTCTTCGCTACTGTCCCATCTGCAGCGCTAGCTCGACTGTAAATTGGGGGAAGAAAGCATACCCCTTTACGGACGATAGACAGTAGTGCTTCTTCACTCCTAGCATACGGCAGAGGAGAAGCTCCGCTCTGTACAAAACGGATCTAGTCCTCAATGTCCAAGTACTTAGTAGTGAGGTAAAAGCTAGCTCTTTACCTCTAAGGGTGCCTCTCGCTAACATGCAACGAATGCAAGAGTTTTCAAATTTTTGAATGACTAACTGCATATAAATGCAACATGTCAATTGGATAGGGAATAGAATATATACAACAAAATAGAAAGGGCAGGCTCACAGACTGATTCCATGCCCTCCCTCACCCGCTCTTGACCCATGTTCACTATCACCCACCACCTCATCCACCTTCACCCTCACACTCATCCACCTTCACCCACCCACCATTGCCCCCTCACCAACACCTTCACTCATCCCCCTACCTCACCTACATTCACCAACCTTTAACCCCACTTAAACACACCCTCCCTCTTCCACCTTAATCCTCACCCTCCCTCACCCATGTTCACTCTACCTTACTGGCCTCAACCTTACCTACAAAGCCTCCTATACCCATATTAACCATCCCTCACCCACCTTCAACATCACCTTCCCACACCCTCCTTCACCCAACCTCCCTCACCCACCTTCTACCCTCATCATCCATATTAAAATTCACCTTCACCACCCTTACCTGCACACCAATACCCAGCCTCACCCTTGCCCACTCACCCATACCTGAACTGACCCACACTTTTTTCACCCACCTTCATCCTCACCCTCCCAGACACATTTACTCACCCTCCCTAATCCACCTTCAACACCACCTACCCACTCTCTTCATCATCCACCTTCCCTCAAAAACCTTCAACCTCCTTACCCACACCCACCATACATCCCTAAACCTCCCTCACCCACCTACCCACAACCTCCCTCACGTTCATACCCACTTACACTTTTTCTTACCACACTTTCAACCCCAAACCACACCCTCCCTAAATTGTTCAGAACTTAACTCTCATTGGCCAAGTACCTAAATGAGTCACATAACTAAAAATGTTCTATTCTTTTTTCACCAAACACAAATACAAAAATAATCGTAAGGGTCAACCCTAACCCTAACTTTCAACGCTAACCCTAACTCTTCTCTGATTGGTTAGTACCCAAATGAGTCACATACCTAAATTTTCGTATTCCCCTATAACCCTGGGCCAAACAAAAATAGAAAAATAATCCTAAGTGTCAACCCTAACTTTCAACCCTAACTTTCAACCCTAACTTTCAACCCTAACTCTTCTCTGATTGGTTAGTACCCAAATGAGTCACATACCTAAATTTTCGTATTCCCCTATAACCCTGGGCCAAATAAAAATAGAAAAATAATCCTAACTTTCAACCCTAACTTTCAACCCTAACTTTCAACCCTAACTTTCAACCCTAACTTTAAACCCTAACTCTTCTCTGATTGGTTAGTACCCAAATGAGTCACATACCTAAATTTTCGTATTCCCCTATAACCCTGGGCCAAACAAAAATAGAAAAATAATCCTAAGTGTCAACCCTAACTTTCAACCCTAACTTTCAACCCTAACTTTCAACCCTAACTTTCAACCCTAACTTTCAACCCTAACTTTCAACCCTAACTTTCAACCCTAACTTTCAACCCTAACTTTCAACCCTAACTTTCAACCCTAACTTTCAACCCTAACTTTCAACCCTAACTCTTCACTGATTTGTTAGTACCCAAATGAGTCACATACCTAAATTTTCGTATTCCCCTATAACCCTAACCCTAACCCTAACCCTAACCCTAACCCTAACTTTCAACCCTAACTCTTCTCTGATTGGTTAGTACCCAAATGAGTCACATACCTACATTTTCGTATTCCCCTATAACTGGGCCAAACAAAAATAGAAAAATAATCCTAACTTTCAACCCTAACTTTCAACCCTAACTTTCAACCCTAACTTTCAACCCTAACTTTCAACCCTAACTCTTCTCTGATTGGTTAGTACCCAAATGAGTCACATACCTAAATTTTCGTATTCCCCTATAACCCTGGGCCAAACAAAAATAGAAAAATAATCCTAAGTGTCAACCCTAACTTTCAACCCTAACTTTCAACCCTAACTCTTCTCTGATTGGTTAGTACCCAAATGAGTCACATACCTAAATTTTCGTATTCCCCTATAACCCTGGGCCAAACAAAAATAGAAAAATAATCCTAAGTGTCAACCCTAACTTTCAACCCTAACTTTCAACCCTAACTTTCAACCCTAACTTTCAACCCTAACTTTCAAACCCTAACTTTCAACCCTAACTTTCAACCCTAACTTTCAACCCTAACTTTCAACCCTAACTTTCAACCCTAACTTTCAACCCTAACTTTCAACCCTAACTTTCAACCCTAACTTTTAACCCTAACTTTTAACCCTAACTTTCAACCCTAACTCTTCTCTGATTGGTTAGTACCCAAATGAGTCACATACCTAAATTTTCGTATTCCCCTATAACCCTGGGCCAAACAAAAATAGAAAAATAATCCTAAGTGTCAACCCTAACTTTCAACCCTAACTTTCAACCCTAACTTTCAACCCTAACTTTCAACCCTAACTTTCAACCCTAACTTTCAACCCTAACTTTCAACCCTAACTCTTCTCTGATTGGTTAGTACCCAAATGAGTCACATACCTAAATTTTCGTATTCCCCTATAACCCTAACCCTAACCCTAACCCTAACCCTAACTTTCAACCCTAACTTTCAACCCTAACTCTTCTCTGATTGGTTAGTACCCAAATGAGTCACATACCTAAATTTTCGTATTCCCCTATAACCCTAACCCTAACCCTAACCCTAACCCTAACCCTAAAAGTGTCAACCCTAACTTTCAACCCTAACTTTCAACCCTAACTTTCAACCCTAACTTTCAACCCTAACTTTCAACCCTAACTCTTCTCTGATTGGTTAGTACCCAAATGAGTCACATACCTAAATTTTCGTATTCCCCTATAACCCTGGGCCAAACAAAAATAGAAAAATAATCCTAACTTTCAACCCTAACTTTCAACCCTAACTTTCAACCCTAACTTTCAACCCTAACTCTTCTCTGATTGGTTAGTACCCAAATGAGTCACATACCTAAATTTTCGTATTCCCCTATAACCCTGGACCAAACAAAAATAGAAAAATAATCCTAACTTTCAACCCTAACTTTCAACCCTAACTTTCAACCCTAACTTTCAACCCTAACTCTTCTCTGATTGGTTAGTACCCAAATGAGTCACATACCTAAATTTTCGTATTCCCCTATAACCCTAACCCTAACCCTAACCCTAACCCTAACCCTAACCCTAACCCTAACCCTAACCCTTCTCTCTCCCTTTTCCTTCTCTCTCCTTTTCCCTTCTCTCTCCCTTTTCTTTCTCTCTCCCTTTTCTCACTCCCTTCTCTATCCCTCTGCCTTTCTCTCCCTTCTCTCTCCCTATCCCTTCTCTCTCCCTCTTCCTTCTCTCTCCCTCTTCCGTCTCTCTCCCTTTCCATGCTATCTCCCTTTTCCTTATCTCTCCATTCTCTCCCTTTTCCTTTCCCCTACCCTTTCCTTCGCTCTCCCTCTCCCTTCTCTCTCTCTCTCCACTCCCTTCTCTCTCTCCCGCTCCCTTCTCTCTCCCTCTCCCTTATAACTCCCTCGTCATTCCCTCTCCCTCTCCCTTCTCTCTCTCAACCATTCCTTTCTCTCTCACCCTCTTCCTTCTCTCTGTCTCTCCCTCTCTCTTCTCTCTCTCCCTTCTCTCTCCTCTCTCCCTCTCCCTTCTCTCTCACTCTCCCTTCTCTCTCCATTTTCCTTGTCACTCCCTCATCTCTCTCTCTCTCTCTCTCTCTCTCTCTCTCTCCCTTCTCCATCTTCCTTCTTCTCCATCTCCCTTCTCTCTACATCTACCTTCTCTCTCTCCGTATCCCTTCTCTCTCTCCCTCTTCCTTCTCTCTCTCCCTCTTCCTTCTCTCTCTCCCTCTTCCTTCTCTCTCCCTCTTCCTTCTCTCTCCCTATCCCTTGTCGCTCCCTCTCCCTTGTTTCTACCTCTCCCTTGTCTCTCCATTCTCTCTCCCTCTTCCTTCTCTCTCCCTCTTCCTTCTCTCTCCCTCTTCCTTCTCTCTCCCTCTTCCTTCCCTCTCCCTCTCCCTTCTCTCTCTCCCTTCTCTCTCTCCTCTCTCCCTCTACCTTCTCTCTCCCTCTCCCTTCTCAATCCCTTTTCCTTGTCACTCCCTCATCACTCTCTCTCTCTCCCTTCTCTCTCTCTCCCTTCTCCATCTTCCTTCTTTCTCCATCTCCCTTCTCTCTACATCTACCTTCTCTCTCTCCCTATCCCTTCTCTCTCTCCCTATCCCTTCTCTCTCTCCCTATCCCTTCTCTCTCTCCCTATCCCTTCTCTCTCTCCCTCTTCCTTCTCTCTCCCTATCCCTTGTCGCTCCCTCTCCCTTGTTTCTACCTCTCCCTTGTCTCTCCATTCTCTCTCCCTCTTCCTTCCCTCTCCCTCTTCCTTCTCTCCCCATCTTCCTTCTCTCTCCATCTTCCTTCTCTCTCCATCTTCCTTCTCTCTCCATCTTCCTTCTCTCTCCCTTTCCATTCTCTCTCCCTTTTCCTTTTCCCTCCCTTTTCCTTCTCTCTCCCTCTCCCTTCTCTCTCCCTCCTCTCTCCCTTGTCACCCCCTTCTATCTCCCTCTCCCTTCTCTCTCCCTATACCTTCTCTCTCCCTCTTCCTTCTCTCTCCCTCTTACTTCTCTCTCCCTTTCCATGCTCTCTCCCTTTTCCTTATCTTTCCATTCTCTCCCTTTTCCTTTCCCCTCCCCTTTCCTTCGCTCTCCCTCTCCCTTCTCTCTCTCTCTCCACTCCCTTCTCTCTCTCTCTCCCCCTCCCTTCTCTCTCCCTCTCCCTTATAACTCCCTCGTCATTCCCTCTACCTCTCTCTCTCCCTCTCCCTTCTCTTTCTCTCTCTCTCCCTTTCCCTTCTCTCTCACCCTCTTCCTTCTCTCTGTCTCTCCCTCTCCCTTCTCTCACTCTCCCTTCTCTCTCTCCTCTCTCCCTCTCCCTTCTCTCTCCCTCTCCATGCTCTCTCCCTTTTCCTTATCTCTCCATTCTCTCCCTTTTCCTTTCCCCTCCCCTTTCCTTCGCTCTCCCTCTCCCTTCTCTCTCTCTCCCTTTCCCTTCTCTCTCACCCTCTTCCTTCTCTCTGTCTCTCCCTCTCCCTTCTCTCTCTCTCCCTTCTCTCTCTCCTCTCTCCCTCTCCCTTCTCTCTCCCTTCTCTCTCCCTTTTCCTTGTCACTCCCTCATCACTCTCTCTCTCTCCCTCTCTCTCTCTCTCCCTTCTCTCTCTCTCCCTTCTCCATCTTCCTTCTTTCTCCATCTCCCTTCTCTCTACATCTACCTTCTCTCTCTCCGTATCCCTTTTCTCTCTCTGTATCCCTTCTCTCTCTCCGTATCCCTTCTCTCTCTCCCTATCCCTTTTCTCTCTCCCTCTTCCTTCTCTCTCCCTATCCCTTGTCGCTCCCTCTGCCTTGTTTCTACCTCTCCCTTGTCTCTCCATTCTCTCTCCCTCTTCCTTCCCTCTCCCTCTTCCTTCCCTCTCCCTCTTCCTTCTCTCTCCATCTTCCTTCTCTCTCCATCTTCCTTCTCTCTCCATCTTCCTTCTCTCTCCCTTTCCATTCTCTCTCCCTTTTCCTTTCCGCTCCCTTTTCCTTCTCTCTCCCTCTCCCTTCTCTCTCCCTCCTCTCTCCCTTGTCACCCCCTCCTCTCTCCCTCTCCCTTCTCTCTCCCTATCCCTTCTCTCTCCCTTTCCTTGTCTCTCCCTCTCCCTTGTCTCTCCATTCTCTCTCCCTTTTCCTTCCCTCTCCCTTTCCTTCTCTCTCCCTTTTCCTTCTCTCTCCCTTTTCCTTCTCTCTCCTTTTCCCTTCTCTCTCCCTTTTCTTTCTCTCTCCCTTTTCTCACTCCCTTCTCTATCCCTCTGCCTTTCTCTCCCTTCTCTCTCCCTCTTCCTTCTCTCTCCCTCTTCCGTCTCTCTCCCTTTCCATGCTATCTCCCTTTTCCTTATCTCTCCATTCTCTCCCTTTTCCTTTCCCCTACCCTTTCCTTCGCTCTCCCTCTCCCTTCTCTCTCTCTCCACTCCCTTCTCTCTCTCCCCCTGCCTTCTCTCTCCCTCTCCCTTATAACTCCCTCGTCATTCCCTCTCCCACTCCCTTCTCTCTCTCAACCATTCCTTTCTCTCTCACCCTCTTCCTTCTCTCTGTCTCTCCCTCTCTCTTCTCTCTCTCCTTCTCTCTCTCTCTCCCTCTCCCTTCTCTCTCACTCTCCTTCTCTCTCCATTTTCCTTGTCACTCCCTCATCTCTCTCTCTCTCTCTCTCTCTCTCTCTCTCTCTCTCTCTCTCTCTCTCTCTCCCTTCTCCATCTTCCTTCTTCTCCATCTCCCTTCTCTCTACATCTACCTTCTCTCTCTCCGTATCCCTTCTCTCTCTCCGTATCCCTTCTCTCTCTCCCTCTTCCTTCTCTCTCTCCCTCTTCCTTCTCTCTCTCCCTCTTCCTTCTCTCTCTCCCTCTTCCTTCTCTCTCCCTATCCCTTGTCGCTCCGTCTCCCTTGTTTCTACCTCTCCCTTGTCTCTCCATTCTCTCTCCCTCTTCCTTCTCTCTCCCTCTTCCTTCTCTCTCCCTCTTCCTTCTCTCTCCCTCTTCCTTCTCTCTCCCTCTTCCTTCTCTCTCCCTCTTCCTTCTCTCTCCCTCTTCCTTCTCTCTCCATCTTCCTTCTCTCTCCATCTTCCTTCTCTCTCCATCTTCCTTCTCTCTCCATCTTCCTTCTCCCTCCCTCTTCCTTCTCTCTCCCTTTTCCTTTCCCCTCCCTTTTCCTTCTCTCTCCCTCTCCCTTCTCTCTCCCTCCTCTCTCCCTTGTCACCCCCTTCTCTCTCCCTCTCCCTTCTCTCTCCCTATCCCTTCTCTCTCCCTTTCCTTGTCTCTCCCTCTCCCTTGTCTCTCCATTCTCTCTCCCTATCCCTTCTCTCTCCCTCTTCCTTCTCTCTCCCTCTTACTTCTCTCTCCCTTTCCATGCTCTCTCCCTTTCCATGCTCTCTCCCTTTTCCTTATCTCTCCATTCTCTCCCTTTTCCTTGCCTCCCCTTTCCTTCGCTCTCCCTCTCCCTTCTCTCTCTCTCCACTCCCTTCTCTCTCTCTCCACTCCCTTCTCTCTCTCTCCCCCTCCCTTCTCTCTCCCTCTCCCTTATAACTCCCTCGTCATTCCCTCTACCTCTCTCTCTCCCTCTCCCTTCTCTCTCTCTCCCTTTTCTCTCTCCTCTCTCCCTCTCCCTTCTCTCTCCCTCTCCCTTCTCTCTCCCTTTTCCTTGTCACTCCCTCATCACTCTCTTTCTCTCCCTTCTCTCTCTCTCTCCCTTTTCTCTCTCCCTCTTCCTTCGCTCTCCCTTTCCTTCTCTCTCCCTTTTCCTTCTCTCTCCCTTTTCCTTCTCTCTCCTTTTCCCTTCTCTCTCCCTTTTCTTTCTCTCTCCCTTTTCTCACTCCCTTCTCTATCCCTCTGCCTTTCTCTCCCTTCTCTCTCCCTATCCCTTCTCTCTCCCTCTTCCTTCTCTCTCCCTCTTCCGTCTCTCTCCCTTTCCATGCTATCTCCCTTTTCCTTATCTCTCCATTCTCTCCCTTTTCCTTTCCCCTACCCTTTCCTTCGCTCTCCCTCTCCCTTCTCTCTCTCTCCACTCCCTTCTCTCTCTCCCCCTGCCTTCTCTCTCCCTCTCCCTTATAACTCCCTCGTCATTCCCTCTCCCTCTCCCTTCTCTCTCTCAACCATTCCTTTCTCTCTCACCCTCTTCCTTCTCTCTGTCTCTCCCTCTCTCTTCTCTCTCTCCCTTCTCTCTCCTCTCTCCCTCTCCCTTCTCTCTCACTCTCCCTTCTCTCTCCATTTTCCTTGTCACTCCCTCATCTCTCTCTCTCTCTCTCTCTCTCTCTCTCTCCTCTCTCTCTCTCTCTCTCTCTCCCTTCTCCATCTTCCTTCTCTCTCTCCATCTCCCTTCTCTCTCTACATCTACCTTCTCTCTCTCCGTATCCCTTCTCTCTCTCCCTCTTCCTTCTCTCTCTCCCTCTTCCTTCTCTCTCCCTATCCCTTGTCGCTCCCTCTCCCTTGTTTCTACCTCTCCCTTGTCTCTCCATTCTCTCTCCCTCTTCCTTCTCTCTCCCTCTTCCTTCTCTCTCCCTCTTCCTTCTCTCTCCCTCTTCCTTCTCTCTCCCTCTTCCTTCTCTCTCCCTCTTCCTTCTCTCTCCCTCTTCCTTCTCTCTCCCTCTTCCTTCTCTCTCCATCTTCCTTCTCTCTCCATCTTCCTTCTCTCTCCATCTTCCTTCTCTCTCCCTCTTCCTTCTCTCTCCCTTTTCCTTTCCCCTCCCTTTTCCTTCTCTCTCCCTCTCCCTTCTCTCTCCCTCCTCTCTCCCTTGTCACCCCCTTCTCTCTCCCTCTCCCTTCTCTCTCCCTATCCCTTCTCTCTCCCTTTCCTTGTCTCTCCCTCTCCCTTGTCTCTCCATTCTCTCTCCCTATCCCTTCTCTCTCCCTCTTCCTTCTCTCTCCCTCTTACTTCTCTCTCCCTTTCCATGCTCTCTCCCTTTCCATGCTCTCTCCCTTTTCCTTATCTCTCCATTCTCTCCCTTTTCCTTGCCTCCCCTTTCCTTCGCTCTCCCTCTCCCTTCTCTCTCTCTCCACTCCCTTCTCTCTCTCTCCACTCCCTTCTCTCTCTCTCCCCCTCCCTTCTCTCTCCCTCTCCCTTATAACTCCCTCGTCATTCCCTCTACCTCTCTCTCTCCCTCTCCCTTCTCTCTCTCTCCCTTTTCTCTCTCCTCTCTCCCTCTCCCTTCTCTCTCCCTCTCCCTTCTCTCTCCCTTTTCCTTGTCACTCCCTCATCACTCTCTTTCTCTCCCTTCTCTCTCTCTCTCCCTTTTCTCTCTCCCTCTTCCTTCGCTCTCCCTTTCCTTCTCTCTCCCTTTTCCTTCTCTCTCCCTTTTCCTTCTCTCTCCTTTTCCCTTCTCTCTCCCTTTTCTTTCTCTCTCCCTTTTCTCACTCCCTTCTCTATCCCTCTGCCTTTCTCTCCCTTCTCTCTCCCTATCCCTTCTCTCTCCCTCTTCCTTCTCTCTCCCTCTTCCGTCTCTCTCCCTTTCCATGCTATCTCCCTTTTCCTTATCTCTCCATTCTCTCCCTTTTCCTTTCCCCTACCCTTTCCTTCGCTCTCCCTTTCCCTTCTCTCTCTCTCCACTCCCTTCTCTCTCTCCCCCTCCCTTCTCTCTCCCTCTCCCTTATAACTCCCTCATCATTCCCTCTCCCTCTCCCTTCTCTCTCTCAACCATTCCTTTCTCTCTCACCCTCTTCCTTCTCTCTGTCTCTCCCTCTCTCTTCTCTCTCTCCCTTCTCTCTCCTCTCTCCCTCTCCCTTCTCTCTCACTCTCCCTTCTCTCTCCA
Source organism: Ascaphus truei (assembly GCF_040206685.1). Taxonomy (NCBI): domain Eukaryota; kingdom Metazoa; phylum Chordata; class Amphibia; order Anura; family Ascaphidae; genus Ascaphus; species Ascaphus truei. The sequence goes on along the minus strand of NW_027454441.1, from coordinate 67,146 downwards.
TTTTCCTTGTCACTCCCTCATCTCTCTCTCTCTCTCTCTCTCTCTCTCTCTCTCTCCCTTCTCCATCTTCCTTCTTCTCCATCTCCCTTCTCTCTACATCTACCTTCTCTCTCTCCGTATCCCTTCTCTCTCTCCCTCTTCCTTCTCTCTCTCCCTCTTCCTTCTCTCTCTCCCTCTTCCTTCTCTCTCCCTCTTCCTTCTCTCTCCCTATCCCTTGTCGCTCCCTCTCCCTTGTTTCTACCTCTCCCTTGTCTCTCCATTCTCTCTCCCTCTTCCTTCTCTCTCCCTCTTCCTTCTCTCTCCCTCTTCCTTCTCTCTCCCTCTTCCTTCCCTCTCCCTCTCCCTTCTCTCTCTCCCTTCTCTCTCTCCTCTCTCCCTCTACCTTCTCTCTCCCTCTCCCTTCTCAATCCCTTTTCCTTGTCACTCCCTCATCACTCTCTCTCTCTCCCTTCTCCATCTTCTCTTCTTTCTCCATCTCCCTTCTCTCTACATCTACCTTCTCTCTACATCTACCTTCTCTCTCTCCCTATCCCTTCTCTCTCTCCCTATCCCTTCTCTCTCTCCCTATCCCTTCTCTCTCTCCCTATCCCTTCTCTCTCTCCCTATCCCTTCTCTCTCTCCCTCTTCCTTGTCGCTCCCTCTCCCTTGTTTCTACCTCTCCCTTGTCTCTCCATTCTCTCTCCCTCTTCCTTCCCTCTCCCTCTTCCTTCTCTCCCCATCTTCCTTCTCTCTCCATCTTCCTTCTCTCTCCATCTTCCTTCTCTCTCCATCTTCCTTCTCTCTCCCTTTCCATTCTCTCTTTCCATTTTCCTTTTCCCTCCCTTTTCCTTCTCTCTCCCTCTCCCTTCTCTCTCCCTCCTCTCTCCCTTGTCACCCCCTTCTATCTCCCTCTCCCTTCTCTCTCCCTATACCTTCTCTCTCCCTCTTCCTTCTCTCTCCCTCTTACTTCTCTCTCCCTTTCCATGCTCTCTCCCTTTTCCTTATCTTTCCATTCTCTCCCTTTTCCTTTCCCCTCCCCTTTCCTTCGCTCTCCCTCTCCCTTCTCTCTCTCTCTCCACTCCCTTCTCTCTCTCTCTCCCCCTCCCTTCTCTCTCCCTCTCCCTTATAACTCCCTCGTCATTCCCTCTACCTCTCTCTCTCCCTCTCCCTTCTCTCTCTCTCTCCCTTTCCCTTCTCACTCACCCTCTTCCTTCTCTCTGTCTCTCCCTCTCCCTTCTCTCACTCTCCCTTCTCTCTCTCCTCTCTCCCTCTCCCTTCTCTCTCCCTCTCCATGCTCTCTCCCTTTTCCTTATCTCTCCATTCTCTCCCTTTTCCTTTCCCCTCCCCTTTCCTTCGCTCTCCCTCTCCCTTCTCTCTCTCTCCACTCCCTTCTCTCTCTCTCTCCCCCTCCCTTCTCTCTCCCTCTCCCTTATAACTCCCTCGTCATTCCCTCTACCTCTCTCTCTCCCTCTCCCTTCTCTCTCTCCCTTCTCTCTCTCTCCCTTTCCCTTCTCTCTCACCCTCTTCCTTCTCTCTGTCTCTCCCTCTCCCTTCTCTCTCTCTCCCTTCTCTCTCTCCTCTCTCCCTCTCCCTTCTCTCTCCCTTCTCTCTCCCTTTTCCTTGTCACTCCCTCATCACTCTCTCTCTCTCCCTCTCTCTCTCTCTCTCCCTTCTCTCTCTCTCCCTTCTCCATCTTCCTTCTTTCTCCATCTCCCTTCTCTCTACATCTACCTTCTCTCTCTCCGTATCCCTTCTCTCTCTCCGTATCCCTTCTCTCTCTCCGTATCCCTTCTCTCTCTCCGTATCCCTTCTCTCTCTCCCTATCCCTTTTCTCTCTCCCTCTTCCTTCTCTCTCCCTATCCCTTGTCGCTCCCTCTGCCTTGTTTCTACCTCTCCCTTGTCTCTCCATTCTCTCTCCCTCTTCCTTCCCTCTCCCTCTTCCTTCCCTCTCCCTCTTCCTTCTCTCTCCATCTTCCTTCTCTCTCCATCTTCCTTCTCTCTCCATCTTCCTTCTCTCTCCCTTTCCATTCTCTCTCCCTTTTCCTTTCCGCTCCCTTTTCCTTCTCTCTCCCTCTCCCTTCTCTCTCCCTCCTCTCTCCCTTGTCACCCCCTCCTCTCTCCCTCTCCCTTCTCTCTCCCTATCCCTTCTCTCTCCCTTTCCTTGTCTCTCCCTCTCCCTTGTCTCTCCATTCTCTCTCCCTTTTCCTTCCCTCTCCCTTTCCTTCTCTCTCCCTTTTCCTTCTCTCTCCCTTTTCCTTCTCTCTCCCTTTTCCTTCTCTCTCCTTTTCCCTTCTCTCTCCCTTTTCTTTCTCTCTCCCTTTTCTCACTCCCTTCTCTATCCCTCTGCCTTTCTCTCCCTTCTCTCTCCCTATCCCTTCTCTCTCCCTCTTCCTTCTCTCTCCCTCTTCCGTCTCTCTCCCTTTCCATGCTATCTCCCTTTTCCTTATCTCTCCATTCTCTCCCTTTTCCTTTCCCCTACCCTTTCCTTCGCTCTCCCTCTCCCTTCTCTCTCTCTCCACTCCCTTCTCTCTCTCCCCCTCCCTTCTCTCTCCCTCTCCCTTATAACTCCCTCGTCATTCCCTCTCCCTCTCCCTTCTCTCTCTCAACCATTCCTTTCTCTCTCACCCTCTTCCTTCTCTCTGTCTCTCCCTCTCTCTTCTCTCTCTCCCTTCTCTCTCCTCTCTCCCTCTCCCTTCTCTCTCACTCTCCCTTCTCTCTCCATTTTCCTTGTCACTCCCTCATCTCTCTCTCTCTCTCTCTCTCTCTCTCCCTTCTCCATCTTCCTTCTTCTCCATCTCCCTTCTCTCTACATCTACCTTCTCTCTCTCCGTATCCCTTCTCTCTCTCCCTCTTCCTTCTCTCTCTCCCTCTTCCTTCTCTCTCTCCCTCTTCCTTCTCTCTCTCCCTCTTCCTTCTCTCTCCCTATCCCTTGTCGCTCCCTCTCCCTTGTTTCTACCTCTCCCTTGTCTCTCCATTCTCTCTCCCTCTTCCTTCTCTCTCCCTCTTCCTTCTCTCTCCCTCTTCCTTCTCTCTCCCTCTTCCTTCTCTCTCCCTCTTCCTTCTCTCTCCCTCTTCCTTCTCTCTCCCTCTTCCTTCTCTCTCCATCTTCCTTCTCTCTCCATCTTCCTTCTCTCTCCATCTTCCTTCTCTCTCCATCTTCCTTCTCCCTCCCTCTTCCTTCTCTCTCCCTTTTCCTTTCCCCTCCCTTTTCCTTCTCTCTCCCTCTCCCTTCTCTCTCCCTCCTCTCTCCCTTGTCACCCCCTTCTCTCTCCCTCTCCCTTCTCTCTCCCTATCCCTTCTCTCTCCCTTTCCTTGTCTCTCCCTCTCCCTTGTCTCTCCATTCTCTCTCCCTATCCCTTCTCTCTCCCTCTTCCTTCTCTCTCCCTCTTACTTCTCTCTCCCTTTCCATGCTCTCTCCCTTTCCATGCTCTCTCCCTTTTCCTTATCTCTCCATTCTCTCCCTTTTCCTTGCCTCCCCTTTCCTTCGCTCTCCCTCTCCCTTCTCTCTCTCTCCACTCCCTTCTCTCTCTCTCCACTCCCTTCTCTCTCTCTCCCCCTCCCTTCTCTCTCCCTCTCCCTTATAACTCCCTCGTCATTCCCTCTACCTCTCTCTCTCCCTCTCCCTTCTCTCTCTCTCTCCCTTTTCTCTCTCCTCTCTCCCTCTCCCTTCTCTCTCCCTCTCCCTTCTCTCTCCCTTTTCCTTGTCACTCCCTCATCACTCTCTTTCTCTCCCTTCTCTCTCTCTCTCCCTTTTCTCTCTCCCTCTTCCTTCGCTCTCCCTATCCCTTCTCTCTCCCTTTCCTTGTCTCTCCCTCTTCCTTGTCTCTCCATTCTCTCTCCCTTCTCATTCTCTCTCCCTTTTCCTTCTATCTCCCTTTCCTTCTCTCTCCCTTTTCCTTCTCTCTCCCTTTTCCTTCTCTCTCCCTTTTCTTTCTCTCTCCATTTTCTCACTCCCTTCTCTATCCCTCTGCCTTCTCTCTCCCTTCTCTCTCCCTATCCATTCTCTCTCCCTCTTCCTTCTCTCTCCCTCTTCCTTCTCTCTCCCTTTCCAATCTCTCTCCCTTTTCCTTGTCTCTCCATTCTCTCCCTTTTCCTTTCCCCTCCCCTTTCCTTTGCTCTCCCTCTCCCTTCTCTCTCTCTCCACTCCCTTCTCTCTCTCTCTCCCCCTCCCTTCTCTATCCCTCTCCCTTATAACTCCCTGATCATTCCCTCTACCTCTCTCTCCCCCCCTCCCTTCTCTCTCTCTCCATTTCCCTTCTCTCGCACCCTCTTCCTTCTCTCTGTCTATCCCTCTCCCTTCTCTCTCTCCCTTCTCTCTCTCCTCTCTCCCTCTCCCTTCTCTCTCCCTCTCCCTTCTCTCTCCCTTTTCCTTGTCACTCCCTCATCACTCTCTCCCTCTCCCTTCTCTCTCCCTCTCCCTTCTCTCTCCCTATCCCTTCTCTCTCCCTATCCCTTCTCTCTCCCTTTCCTTGTCTCTCCCTCTCCCTTGTCTCTCCATTCTCTCTCCCTCTTCCTTCTCTCTCCCTCTTCCTTCTCTCTCCCTTTTCCTTCTTTCTCCCTTTCCTTCTCTCTCCCTTTTCCTTCTCTCTCCCTTTACCTTCTCTCTCATTTTGCCTTCTCTCTCCCTTTTCTCTCCCTTTTCTCTCCCTTTTCTCTCCCTTTTCTCTCCCTTTTCTCTCCCTTTTCTCTCCCTTTTCTCTCCCTTTTCTTTTCCTTTTCTCTCCCTTTTCCTTTTCTCTCTCTTTTCCTTTTCTCTCCCTTTTCCTTTTCTCTCCCTTTTCCTTTTCTTTCCCTTTTCCTTTTCTCTCCCTCACCCTTCTCTCTCCCTCTCCCTTCTCTCTCCATCTCCCTTCTCTCTACATCTACCTTCTCTCTCTCCGTATCCCTTCTTCCTCTCCCTATCCCTTCTCTCTCTCCCTATCCCTTCTCTCTCCCTATCCCTTATCTCTCCCTTTCCTTGTCTCTCCCTCTCCCTTCTCTCTCCCTTTTCTTTCTCTCTCCCTTCTCTCTCCCTTTTCTCACTCCCTTCTCTATCCCTCTGCCTTCTCTCTCCCTTCTCTCTCCCTATCCCATCTCTCTCCCTCTTCCTTCTCTCTCCTTCTTCCTTCTCTCTCACTTTCCATGCTCTCTCCCTTTTCCTTGTCTCTCCATTCTCTCCCTTTTCCTTTCCCCTCTCCTTTCCTACGCTCTCCCTCTCCCTTCTCTCTCCCTCCTCTCTCCCTTGTCACTTCCATCTCCCTCCCTCTCCTTTTCTCTCACTATCCCTTCTCTCTCCCTTTCCTTGTCTCTCCCTCTCCCTTGTCTCTCCATTCTCTCTCCCTCTTCCTTCTCTCTCCCTTTTCCTTCTATCTCCATTTCCTTCTCTCTCCCTTTTCATTTTCTCTCCCTTTTCCTTTTCTCTCCCTCTCCCTTCTCTCTCCCTCTCCCTTCTCTGTCCCTCCTCTCACACTTGTCTCTCCCTGCTTTCTCTCTCTCCCTTCTCTCTCCCTCTCTTCTCTCTCCCTCTCCCTTCTCTCTCCCTCTCCCTTCTCTCAATTTTTTTCTCTCTTACTCCCACTCTATCTCTTTCACTTCAACCCGTCTCTTGCTCTCACACACATTTCTTTCTTCCACTTCTCTCTCTCTCTTTTTCTTTCTCACACCCTCTCTTTCTCTCCCTGCTCTCTATTACTCTCCCTGACTAGCATCCCTGCTCCTTCTAAATCACCTGTATTTTACTCTCACAAATGTCCTTTCTTTCTCTCTCTCTTTCAAGGACTACCACTCTCCCCTCTCTCTCACAAACCCCTCTCTCACTCAGTCTAAGCATTGTTTATTTAGTCCATCAGTGAAAGAGGGTCCTCAACTGCATTGCTCTAAAGGGGATTGCATTATATTTTTTCACTTATCTTGGGTAAAATTTATTTGCAGTATGAAAATAGGTAAGTTCGTCTATCAAGATGATGTTCACAAAGGACATACTAACAAGGAGGTAAGTAGTTGAGGTAAGTGAGTACACCTACACAATGCATTGCTTTTATCTCTCAGGATATAAAGCTTTGAGTTGATTTCTCTCCCTTTACACGAGTGTGCCCTTTTAGAGTCAGGCAGTGAACTCTTCGCTACTGTCCCATCTGCAGCGCTAGCTCGACTGTAAATTGGGGGAAGAAAGCATACCCCTTTACGGACGATAGACAGTAGTGCTTCTTCACTCCTAGCATACGGCAGAGGAGAAGCTCCGCTCTGTACAAAACGGATCTAGTCCTCAATGTCCAAGTACTTAGTAGTGAGGTAAAAGCTAGCTCTTTACCTCTAAGGGTGCCTCTCGCTAACATGCAACGAATGCAAGAGTTTTCAAATTTTTGAATGACTAACTGCATATAAATGCAACATGTCAATTGGATAGGGAATAGAATATATACAACAAAATAGAAAGGGCAGGCTCACAGACTGATTCCATGCCCTCCCTCACCCGCTCTTGACCCATGTTCACTATCACCCACCACCTCATCCACCTTCACCCTCACACTCATCCACCTTCACCCACCCACCATTGCCCCCTCACCAACACCTTCACTCATCCCCCTACCTCACCTACATTCACCAACCTTTAACCCCACTTAAACACACCCTCCCTCTTCCACCTTAATCCTCACCCTCCCTCACCCATGTTCACTCTACCTTACTGGCCTCAACCTTACCTACAAAGCCTCCTATACCCATATTAACCATCCCTCACCCACCTTCAACATCACCTTCCCACACCCTCCTTCACCCAACCTCCCTCACCCACCTTCTACCCTCATCATCCATATTAAAATTCACCTTCACCACCCTTACCTGCACACCAATACCCAGCCTCACCCTTGCCCACTCACCCATACCTGAACTGACCCACACTTTTTTCACCCACCTTCATCCTCACCCTCCCAGACACATTTACTCACCCTCCCTAATCCACCTTCAACACCACCTACCCACTCTCTTCATCATCCACCTTCCCTCAAAAACCTTCAACCTCCTTACCCACACCCACCATACATCCCTAAACCTCCCTCACCCACCTACCCACAACCTCCCTCACGTTCATACCCACTTACACTTTTTCTTACCACACTTTCAACCCCAAACCACACCCTCCCTAAATTGTTCAGAACTTAACTCTCATTGGCCAAGTACCTAAATGAGTCACATAACTAAAAATGTTCTATTCTTTTTTCACCAAACACAAATACAAAAATAATCGTAAGGGTCAACCCTAACCCTAACTTTCAACGCTAACCCTAACTCTTCTCTGATTGGTTAGTACCCAAATGAGTCACATACCTAAATTTTCGTATTCCCCTATAACCCTGGGCCAAACAAAAATAGAAAAATAATCCTAAGTGTCAACCCTAACTTTCAACCCTAACTTTCAACCCTAACTTTCAACCCTAACTCTTCTCTGATTGGTTAGTACCCAAATGAGTCACATACCTAAATTTTCGTATTCCCCTATAACCCTGGGCCAAATAAAAATAGAAAAATAATCCTAACTTTCAACCCTAACTTTCAACCCTAACTTTCAACCCTAACTTTCAACCCTAACTCTTCTCTGATTGGTTAGTACCCAAATGAGTCACATACCTACATTTTCGTATTCCCCTATAACCCTGGACCAAACAAAAATAGAAAAATAATCCTAACTTTCAACCCTAACTTTCAACCCTAACTTTCAACCCTAACTTTCAACCCTAACTCTTCTCTGATTGGTTAGTACCCAAATGAGTCACATACCTAAATTTTCGTATTCCCCTATAACCCTGGGCCAAACAAAAATAGAAAAATAATCCTAAGTGTCAACCCTAACTTTCAACCCTAACTTTCAACCCTAACTTTCAACCCTAACTTTCAACCCTAACTTTCAACCCTAACTCTTCTCTGATTGGTTAGTACCCAAATGAGTCACATACCTAAATTTTCGTATTCCCCTATAACCCTGGGCCAAACAAAAATAGAAAAATAATCCTAAGTGTCAACCCTAACTTTCAACCCTAACTTTCAACCCTAACTCTTCTCTGATTGGTTAGTACCCAAATGAGTCACATACCTAAATTTTCGTATTCCCCTATAACCCTGGGCCAAACAAAAATAGAAAAATAATCCTAAGTGTCAACCCTAACTTTCAACCCTAACTTTCAACCCTAACTTTCAACCCTAACTTTCAACCCTAACTTTCAACCCTAACTTTCAACCCTAACTTTCAACCCTAACTTTCAACCCTAACTTTCAACCCTAACTTTCAACCCTAACTTTCAACCCTAACTTTCAACCCTAACTTTCAACCCTAACTTTTAACCCTAACTTTTAACCCTAACTTTCAACCCTAACTCTTCTCTGATTGGTTAGTACCCAAATGAGTCACATACCTAAATTTTCGTATTCCCCTATAACCCTGGGCCAAACAAAAATAGAAAAATAATCCTAAGTGTCAACCCTAACTTTCAACCCTAACTTTCAACCCTAACTTTCAACCCTAACTTTCAACCCTAACTTTCAACCCTAACTCTTCTCTGATTGGTTAGTACCCAAATGAGTCACATACCTAAATTTTCGTATTCCCCTATAACCCTAACCCTAACCCTAACCCTAACCCTAACCCTAACTTTCAACCCTAACTTTCAACCCTAACTCTTCTCTGATTGGTTAGTACCCAAATGAGTCACATACCTAAATTTTCGTATTCCCCTATAACCCTAACCCTAACCCTAACCCTAACCCTAACCCTAAAAGTGTCAACCCTAACTTTCAACCCTAACTTTCAACCCTAACTTTCAACCCTAACTTTCAACCCTAACTCTTCTCTGATTGGTTAGTACCCAAATGAGTCACATACCTAAATTTTCGTATTCCCCTATAACCCTGGGCCAAACAAAAATAGAAAAATAATCCTAACTTTCAACCCTAACTTTCAACCCTAACTTTCAACCCTAACTCTTCTCTGATTGGTTAGTACCCAAATGAGTCACATACCTAAATTTTCGTATTCCCCTATAACCCTGGACCAAACAAAAATAGAAAAATAATCCTAACTTTCAACCCTAACTTTCAACCCTAACTTTCAACCCTAACTCTTCTCTGATTGGTTAGTACCCAAATGAGTCACATACCTAAATTTTCGTATTCCCCTATAACCCTGGGCCAAACAAAAATAGAAAAATAATCCTAAGTGTCAACCCTAACTTTCAACCCTAACTTTCAACCCTAACTTTCAACCCTAACTTTCAACCCTAACTTTCAACCCTAACTCTTCTCTGATTGGTTAGTACCCAAATGAGTCACATACCTAAATTTTCGTATTCCCCTATAACCCTGGGCCAAACAAAAATAGAAAAATAATCCTAAGTGTCAACCCTAACTTTCAACCCTAACTTTCAACCCTAACTTTCAACCCTAACTCTTCTCTGATTGGTTAGTACCCAAATGAGTCACATACCTAAATTTTCGTATTCCCCTATAACCCTGGGCCAAACAGAAATAGAAAAATAATCCTAACTTTCAACCCTAACTTTCAACCCTAACTTTCAACCCTAACTTTCAACCCTAACTTTCAACCCTAACTCTTCTCTGATTGGTTAGTACCCAAATGAGTCACATACCTAAATTTTCGTATTCCCCTATAACCCTGGGCCAAACAAAAATAGAAAAATAATCCTAACTTTCAACCCTAACTTTCAACCCTAACTTTCAACCCTAACTCTTCTCTGATTGGTTAGTACCCAAATGAGTCACATACCTAAATTTTCATATTCCCCTATAACCCTGGGCCAAACAAAAATAGAAAAATAATCCTAAGTGTCAACCCTAACTTTCAACCCTAACTCTTCTCTGATTGGTTAGTACCCAAATGAGTCACATACCTAAATTTTCGTATTCCCCTATAACCCTGGGCCAAACAAAAATAGAAAAATAATCCTAACTTTCAACCCTAACTTTCAACCCTAACTTTCAACCCTAACTTTCAACCCTAACTCTTCTCTGATTGGTTAGTACCCAAATGAGTCACATACCTAAATTTTCGTATTCCCCTATAACCCTGGGCCAAACAAAAATAGAAAAATAATCCTAACTTTCAACCCTAACTTTCAACCCTAACTTTCAACCCTAACTTTCAACCCTAACTTTCAACCCTAACTCTTCTCTGATTGGTTAGTACCCAAATGAGTCACATACCTAAATTTTCATATTCCCCTATAACCCTGGGCCAAACAAAAATAGAAAAATAATCCTAAGTGTCAACCCTAACTTTCAACCCTAACTTTCAACCCTAACTTTCAACCCTAACTTTCAACCCTAACTCTTCTCTGATTGGTTAGTACCCAAATGAGTCACATACCTAAATTTTCGTATTCCCCTATAACCCTGGGCCAAACAGAAATAGAAAAATAATCCTAACTTTCAACCCTAACTTTCAACCCTAACTTTCAACCCTAACTTTCAACCCTAACTTTCAACCCTAACTCTTCTCTGATTGGTTAGTACCCAAATGAGTCACATACCTAAATTTTCGTATTCCCCTATAACCCTGGGCCAAACAAAAATAGAAAAATAATCCTAACTTTCAACCCTAACTTTCAACCCTAACTTTCAACCCTAACTCTTCTCTGATTGGTTAGTACCCAAATGAGTCACATACCTAAATTTTCATATTCCCCTATAACCCTGGGCCAAACAAAAATAGAAAAATAATCCTAAGTGTCAACCCTAACTTTCAACCCTAACTTTCAACCCTAACTTTCAACCCTAACTTTCAACCCTAACTCTTCTCTGATTGGTTAGTACCCAAATGAGTCACATACCTAAATTTTCGTATTCCCCTATAACCCTGGGCCAAACAAAAATAGAAAAATAATCCTAACTTTCAACCCTAACTTTCAACCCTAACTTTCAACCCTAACTTTCAACCCTAACTCTTCTCTGATTGGTTAGTACCCAAATGAGTCACATACCTAAATTTTCGTATTCCCCTATAACCCTGGGCCAAACAAAAATAGAAAAATAATCCTAAGTGTCAACCCTAACTTTCAACCCTAACTTTCAACCCTAACTTTCAACCCTAACTTTCAACCCTAACTCTTCTCTGATTGGTTAGTACCCAAATGAGTCACATACCTAAATTTTCGTATTCCCCTATAACCCTGGGCCAAACAAAAATAGAAAAATAATCCTAAATGTCAACCCTAACTATCAACCCTAACTTTCAACCCTAACTTTCAACCCTAACTTTCAACCCTAACTTTCAACCCTAACTTTCAACCCTAACTTTCAACCCTAACTCTTCTCTGATTGGTTAGTACCCAAATGAGTCACATACCTAAATTTTCGTATTCCCCTATAACCCTGGGCCAAACAAAAATAGAAAAATAATCCTAACTTTCAACCCTAACTTTCAACCCTAACTTTCAACCCTAACTCTTCTCTGATTGGTTAGTACCCAAATGAGTCACATACCTAAATTTTCGTATTCCCCTATAACCCTGGGCCAAACAAAAATAGAAAAATAATCCTAAGTGTCAACCCTAACTTTCAACCCTAACTTTCAACCCTAACTTTCAACCCTAACTTTCAACCCTAACTCATCTCTGATTGGTTAGTACCCAAATGAGTCACATACCTAAATTTTCGTATTCCCCTATAACCCTAACCCTAACCCTAACCCTAACTTTCAACCCTAACTCTTCTCTGATTGGTTAGTACCCAAATGAGTCACATACCTAAATTTTCGTATTCCCCTATAACCCTGGGCCAAACAAAAATAGAAAAATAATCCTAAGTGTCAACCCTAACTTTCAACCCTAACTTTCAACCCTAACTTTCAACCCTAACTTTCAACCCTAACTCTTCTCTGATTGGTTAGTACCCAAATGAGTCACATACCTAAATTTTCGTATTCCCCTATAACCCTGGGCCAAACAAAAATAGAAAAATAATCCTAACTTTCAACCCTAACTTTCAACCCTAACTTTCAACCCTAACTTTCAACCCTAACTTTCAACCCTAACTCTTCTCTGATTGGTTAGTACCCAAATGAGTCACATACCTAAATTTTCATATTCCCCTATAACCCTGGGCCAAACAAAAATAGAAAAATAATCCTAAGTGTCAACCCTAACTTTCAACCCTAACTTTCAACCCTAACTTTCAACCCTAACTTTCAACCCTAACTCTTCTCTGATTGGTTAGTACCCAAATGAGTCACATACCTAAATTTTCGTATTCCCCTATAACCCTGGGCCAAACAGAAATAGAAAAATAATCCTAACTTTCAACCCTAACTTTCAACCCTAACTTTCAACCCTAACTTTCAACCCTAACTTTCAACCCTAACTCTTCTCTGATTGGTTAGTACCCAAATGAGTCACATACCTAAATTTTCGTATTCCCCTATAACCCTGGGCCAAACAAAAATAGAAAAATAATCCTAACTTTCAACCCTAACTTTCAACCCTAACTTTCAACCCTAACTCTTCTCTGATTGGTTAGTACCCAAATGAGTCACATACCTAAATTTTCATATTCCCCTATAACCCTGGGCCAAACAAAAATAGAAAAATAATCCTAAGTGTCAACCCTAACTTTCAACCCTAACTTTCAACCCTAACTTTCAACCCTAACTTTCAACCCTAACTCTTCTCTGATTGGTTAGTACCCAAATGAGTCACATACCTAAATTTTCGTATTCCCCTATAACCCTGGGCCAAACAAAAATAGAAAAATAATCCTAACTTTCAACCCTAACTTTCAACCCTAACTTTCAACCCTAACTTTCAACCCTAACTCTTCTCTGATTGGTTAGTACCCAAATGAGTCACATACCTAAATTTTCGTATTCCCCTATAACCCTGGGCCAAACAAAAATAGAAAAATAATCCTAAGTGTCAACCCTAACTTTCAACCCTAACTTTCAACCCTAACTTTCAACCCTAACTTTCAACCCTAACTCTTCTCTGATTGGTTAGTACCCAAATGAGTCACATACCTAAATTTTCGTATTCCCCTATAACCCTGGGCCAAACAAAAATAGAAAAATAATCCTAAATGTCAACCCTAACTATCAACCCTAACTTTCAACCCTAACTTTCAACCCTAACTTTCAACCCTAACTTTCAACCCTAACTTTCAACCCTAACTTTCAACCCTAACTCTTCTCTGATTGGTTAGTACCCAAATGAGTCACATACCTAAATTTTCGTATTCCCCTATAACCCTGGGCCAAACAAAAATAGAAAAATAATCCTAACTTTCAACCCTAACTTTCAACCCTAACTTTCAACCCTAACTCTTCTCTGATTGGTTAGTACCCAAATGAGTCACATACCTAAATTTTCGTATTCCCCTATAACCCTGGGCCAAACAAAAATAGAAAAATAATCCTAAGTGTCAACCCTAACTTTCAACCCTAACTTTCAACCCTAACTTTCAACCCTAACTTTCAACCCTAACTCATCTCTGATTGGTTAGTACCCAAATGAGTCACATACCTAAATTTTCGTATTCCCCTATAACCCTAACCCTAACCCTAACCCTAACTTTCAACCCTAACTCTTCTCTGATTGGTTAGTACCCAAATGAGTCACATACCTAAATTTTCGTATTCCCCTATAACCCTGGGCCAAACAAAAATAGAAAAATAATCCTAAGTGTCAACCCTAACTTTCAACCCTAACTTTCAACCCTAACTTTCAACCCTAACTTTCAACCCTAACTTTCAACCCTAACTCTTCTCTGATTGGTTAGTACCCAAATGAGTCACATACCTAAATTTTCGTATTCCCCTATAACCCTGGGCCAAACAAAAATAGAAAAATAATCCTAAGTGTCAACCCTAACTTTCAACCCTAACTTTCAACCCTAACTTTCAACCCTAACTTTCAACCCTAACTCTTCTCTGATTGGTTAGTACCCAAATGAGTCACATACCTAAATTTTCGTATTCCCCTATAACCCTGGGCCAAACAAAAATAGAAAAATAATCCTAACTTTCAACCCTAACTTTCAACCCTAACTTTCAACCCTAACTTTCAACCCTAACTTTCAACCCTAACTCTTCTCTGATTGGTTAGTACCCAAATGAGTCACATACCTAAATTTTCATATTCCCCTATAACCCTGGGCCAAACAAAAATAGAAAAATAATCCTAAGTGTCAACCCTAACTTTCAACCCTAACTTTCAACCCTAACTTTCAACCCTAACTTTCAACCCTAACTCTTCTCTGATTGGTTAGTACCCAAATGAGTCACATACCTAAATTTTCGTATTCCCCTATAACCCTGGGCCAAACAGAAATAGAAAAATAATCCTAACTTTCAACCCTAACTTTCAACCCTAACTTTCAACCCTAACTTTCAACCCTAACTTTCAACCCTAACTCTTCTCTGATTGGTTAGTACCCAAATGAGTCACATACCTAAATTTTCGTATTCCCCTATAACCCTGGGCCAAACAAAAATAGAAAAATAATCCTAACTTTCAACCCTAACTTTCAACCCTAACTTTCAACCCTAACTCTTCTCTGATTGGTTAGTACCCAAATGAGTCACATACCTAAATTTTCATATTCCCCTATAACCCTGGGCCAAACAAAAATAGAAAAATAATCCTAAGTGTCAACCCTAACTTTCAACCCTAACTTTCAACCCTAACTTTCAACCCTAACTTTCAACCCTAACTCTTCTCTGATTGGTTAGTACCCAAATGAGTCACATACCTAAATTTTCGTATTCCCCTATAACCCTGGGCCAAACAAAAATAGAAAAATAATCCTAACTTTCAACCCTAACTTTCAACCCTAACTTTCAACCCTAACTTTCAACCCTAACTCTTCTCTGATTGGTTAGTACCCAAATGAGTCACATACCTAAATTTTCGTATTCCCCTATAACCCTGGGCCAAACAAAAATAGAAAAATAATCCTAAGTGTCAACCCTAACTTTCAACCCTAACTTTCAACCCTAACTTTCAACCCTAACTTTCAACCCTAACTCTTCTCTGATTGGTTAGTACCCAAATGAGTCACATACCTAAATTTTCGTATTCCCCTATAACCCTGGGCCAAACAAAAATAGAAAAATAATCCTAAATGTCAACCCTAACTATCAACCCTAACTTTCAACCCTAACTTTCAACCCTAACTTTCAACCCTAACTTTCAACCCTAACTTTCAACCCTAACTTTCAACCCTAACTCTTCTCTGATTGGTTAGTACCCAAATGAGTCACATACCTAAATTTTCGTATTCCCCTATAACCCTGGGCCAAACAAAAATAGAAAAATAATCCTAACTTTCAACCCTAACTTTCAACCCTAACTTTCAACCCTAACTCTTCTCTGATTGGTTAGTACCCAAATGAGTCACATACCTAAATTTTCGTATTCCCCTATAACCCTGGGCCAAACAAAAATAGAAAAATAATCCTAAGTGTCAACCCTAACTTTCAACCCTAACTTTCAACCCTAACTTTCAACCCTAACTTTCAACCCTAACTCATCTCTGATTGGTTAGTACCCAAATGAGTCACATACCTAAATTTTCGTATTCCCCTATAACCCTAACCCTAACCCTAACCCTAACTTTCAACCCTAACTCTTCTCTGATTGGTTAGTACCCAAATGAGTCACATACCTAAATTTTCGTATTCCCCTATAACCCTGGGCCAAACAAAAATAGAAAAATAATCCTAAGTGTCAACCCTAACTTTCAACCCTAACTTTCAACCCTAACTTTCAACCCTAACTTTCAACCCTAACTCTTCTCTGATTGGTTAGTACCCAAATGAGTCACATACCTAAATTTTCGTATTCCCCTATAACCCTGGGCCAAACAAAAATAGAAAAATAATCCTAACTTTCAACCCTAACTTTCAACCCTAACTTTCAACCCTAACTTTCAACCCTAACTTTCAACCCTAACTCTTCTCTGATTGGTTAGTACCCAAATGAGTCACATACCTAAATTTTCATATTCCCCTATAACCCTGGGCCAAACAAAAATAGAAAAATAATCCTAAGTGTCAACCCTAACTTTCAACCCTAACTTTCAACCCTAACTTTCAACCCTAACTTTCAACCCTAACTCTTCTCTGATTGGTTAGTACCCAAATGAGTCACATACCTAAATTTTCGTATTCCCCTATAACCCTGGGCCAAACAGAAATAGAAAAATAATCCTAACTTTCAACCCTAACTTTCAACCCTAACTTTCAACCCTAACTTTCAACCCTAACTTTCAACCCTAACTCTTCTCTGATTGGTTAGTACCCAAATGAGTCACATACCTAAATTTTCGTATTCCCCTATAACCCTGGGCCAAACAAAAATAGAAAAATAATCCTAACTTTCAACCCTAACTTTCAACCCTAACTTTCAACCCTAACTCTTCTCTGATTGGTTAGTACCCAAATGAGTCACATACCTAAATTTTCATATTCCCCTATAACCCTGGGCCAAACAAAAATAGAAAAATAATCCTAAGTGTCAACCCTAACTTTCAACCCTAACTTTCAACCCTAACTTTCAACCCTAACTTTCAACCCTAACTCTTCTCTGATTGGTTAGTACCCAAATGAGTCACATACCTAAATTTTCGTATTCCCCTATAACCCTGGGCCAAACAAAAATAGAAAAATAATCCTAACTTTCAACCCTAACTTTCAACCCTAACTTTCAACCCTAACTTTCAACCCTAACTCTTCTCTGATTGGTTAGTACCCAAATGAGTCACATACCTAAATTTTCGTATTCCCCTATAACCCTGGGCCAAACAAAAATAGAAAAATAATCCTAAGTGTCAACCCTAACTTTCAACCCTAACTTTCAACCCTAACTTTCAACCCTAACTTTCAACCCTAACTCTTCTCTGATTGGTTAGTACCCAAATGAGTCACATACCTAAATTTTCGTATTCCCCTATAACCCTGGGCCAAACAAAAATAGAAAAATAATCCTAAATGTCAACCCTAACTATCAACCCTAACTTTCAACCCTAACTTTCAACCCTAACTTTCAACCCTAACTTTCAACCCTAACTTTCAACCCTAACTTTCAACCCTAACTCTTCTCTGATTGGTTAGTACCCAAATGAGTCACATACCTAAATTTTCGTATTCCCCTATAACCCTGGGCCAAACAAAAATAGAAAAATAATCCTAACTTTCAACCCTAACTTTCAACCCTAACTTTCAACCCTAACTCTTCTCTGATTGGTTAGTACCCAAATGAGTCACATACCTAAATTTTCGTATTCCCCTATAACCCTGGGCCAAACAAAAATAGAAAAATAATCCTAAGTGTCAACCCTAACTTTCAACCCTAACTTTCAACCCTAACTTTCAACCCTAACTTTCAACCCTAACTCATCTCTGATTGGTTAGTACCCAAATGAGTCACATACCTAAATTTTCGTATTCCCCTATAACCCTAACCCTAACCCTAACCCTAACTTTCAACCCTAACTCTTCTCTGATTGGTTAGTACCCAAATGAGTCACATACCTAAATTTTCGTATTCCCCTATAACCCTGGGCCAAACAAAAATAGAAAAATAATCCTAAGTGTCAACCCTAACTTTCAACCCTAACTTTCAACCCTAACTTTCAACCCTAACTTTCAACCCTAACTTTCAACCCTAACTCTTCTCTGATTGGTTAGTACCCAAATGAGTCACATACCTAAATTTTCGTATTCCCCTATAACCCTGGGCCAAACAAAAATAGAAAAATAATCCTAAGTGTCAACCCTAACTTTCAACCCTAACTTTCAACCCTAACTTTCAACCCTAACTTTCAACCCTAACTCTTCTCTGATTGGTTAGTACCCAAATGAGTCACATACCTAAATTTTCGTATTCCCCTATAACCCTGGGCCAAACAAAAACAGAAAAATAATCCTAACTGTCAACCCTAACTTTCAACCCTAACTTTCAACCCTAACTTTCAACCCTAACTCTTCTCTGATTGGTTAGTACCCAAATGAGTCACATACCTAAATTTTCGTATTCCCCTATAACCCTAACCCTAACCCTAACCCTAAGTGTCAACCCTAACTTTCAACCCTAACTTTCAACCCTAACTTTCAACCCTAACTCTTCTCTGATTGGTTAGTACCCAAATGAGTCACATACCTAAATTTTCGTATTCCCCTATAACCCTGGGCCAAACAAAAATAGAAAAATAATCCTAACTTTCAACCCTAACTTTCAACCCTAACTTTCAACCCTAACTTTCAACCCTAACTTTCAACCCTAACTCTTCTCTGATTGGTTAGTACCCAAATGAGTCACATACCTAAATTTTCGTATTCCCCTATAACCCTGGGCCAAACAAAAATAGAAAAATAATCCTAAGTGTCAACCCTAACTTTCAACCCTAACTTTCAACCCTAACTTTCAACCCTAACTCTTCTCTGATTGGTTAGTACCCAAATGAGTCACATACCTAAATTTTCGTATACCCCTATAACCCTGGGCCAAACAAAAATAGAAAAATAATCCTAACTTTCAACCCTAACTTTCAACCCTAACTTTCAACCCTAACTTTCAACCCTAACTTTCAACCCTAACTCTTCTCTGATTGGTTAGTACCCAAATGAGTCACATACCTAAATTTTCGTATTCCCCTATAACCCTGGGCCAAACAAAAATAGAAAAATAATCCTAAGTGTCAACCCTAACTTTCAACCCTAACTTTCAACCCTAACTCTTCTCTGATTGGTTAGTACCCAAATGAGTCACATACCTAAATTTTCGTATTCCCCTATAACCCTGGGCCAAACAAAAATAGAAAAATAATCCTAAGTGTCAACCCTAACTTTCAACCCTAACTTTCAACCCTAACTCTTCTCTGATTGGTTAGTACCCAAATGAGTCACATACCTAAATTTTCGTATTCCCCTATAACCCTGGGCCAAACAAAAATAGAAAAATAATCCTAAGTGTCAACCCTAACTTTCAACCCTAACTTTCAACCCTAACTTTCAACCCTAACTCTTCTCTGATTGGTTAGTACCCAAATGAGTCACATACCTAAATTTTCGTATTCCCCTATAACCCTGGGCCAAACAAAAATAGAAAAATAATCCTAAGTGTCAACCCTAACTTTCAACCCTAACTTTCAACCCTAACTTTCAACCCTAACTTTCAACCCTAACTTTCAACCCTAACTCTTCTCTGATTGGTTAGTACCCAACTGAGTCACATACCTAAATTTTCGTATTCCCCTATAACCCTAACCCTAACCCTAACGTTTATCTCTATGGCAATGAACAGACCCGCTTATTGCCCCCCGGTCCGACCCCCCAGAGATGGACTCCAACTGGACAAGCACAGTCTCACCAAGTATGTGGAGGGCACTGATCGGATTGACATGTTTCTAAGGAACTTTGAAACGCAGTGCCGGCGGTACGGGGTGCTTCCCCAGCATAGGGTTGCACGCCTGGACCCGCTACTCTCCAGCTTGGCTAAACAGACTTTGATGGCGCTTACAGAGGAGTTTGCTGATGACTATGACCACCTGAAAGAACTTTTGCTGTTTCAGCATGGTTTTACCCCTGAAGCTTACCGGGGTAAGTTCCGGCTGGAGGAGAGGCACCCTCAGGAGACCTATGTCACTTATGTGACCCGCATGGCTTTGTATGGGTTACACTGGGTGGAGGGCTCTGAGGCCAAGACTTACCAACGCCTGCTGGACCTCATCTTTCAGGAGCAGCTCATGCAGCAGTGCCCGCCGGCGGTGAGGGCTTTTGTGTATGATAAAAAGCCCAAGACCTACACCGAGGCGGCGAGGATGGCAGATGACTATGTGGTCAGCCGGTCCCAGATGACCGCCAAGGTACCAGCCAAAGCGGTAACCCCACCGGCGCCGGCCAAGAAAGCTGTGAGTACCCCCCAGTGGACCCAAAAGCCGCCTGCGGGCAGCGGGTCACAGAAGGCGGGAGAGCTCCGGCATGAGCGCCGGTGCTACAATTGCAACAGCACTGGTCACATCAGACCAGATTGCCCGGAACCCCTGCGTTCCAACGGACCCTATCGAGGGCAACGCACCCCAGCTGCAAAGCCGGTAGCCCGCGTGCGGGTGGCTTCCACCAAAGAACCAGGACCGGTCATGGAAACAACTCCCAGCGAGACGTCCCATGTCACCCCTACCCCGGTTTCTTCAGTGCCTACAGCCAGGAGCGGAGGACATCACAGCGCAGACCTGCAGCAGACGGACGGCAGGAGCAAGCATCTCACCCCGGTCACAGTCGGTGACCGGCAAGCAGTTGGCTTACTTGATTCAGGAGCTGCAGTGACCCTGGTCCGACCTGATATGGTCCGGTCAGAGGAATTGATCCCAGGCCCTGGGATACAGATCACTGTGGCTGACGGAGAGCCACGTTTCCTGCAGGTGGCCCGCATTTTTTTGGATTGGGGGGTGGGCAAGGGTGTGCGGGAGGTGGGGGTTTTACCAGGTTTGGATGCTGAAATTCTTTTGGGCAATGACCTGGGACCGATGACCTGCACCTACGACCGTGTGCCCCAGCCCGCTGCAGTGGCGGCGGTTACCCGGAGCCAGACCGCGGCAATGTCGGCGGTGGCCACCCCAGTCCCCCAGCCTTTGGGTCCAACGTTAGCGGAGGGCACAGAGGAGCCCAGGGAGGTAAGCCAGGATCAGTTGCAACCACAGGCTGACTTACTGTTCCCCCTTACCGTGTCCCCTTCCCCTGACAATGACATGACTGGGGGGGGGGGCAGATTTAGGAGCCCAGTTTAGGGAGGCAGTGAAGGCAGACCCTACCCTGGCCGGCGTGAGACTTCGGGCGTCCGAATCTCAGGCAGGGGAGGGCACTGAGCGCTGCCTATGGCATAAGGGACTCCTATACAGAGAAGAAGGGAACCCGAGAATAGAGAAGGGATTGACCGGTAAGCGACAGCTAGTAGTACCCCAGGGGTACCGACAGCAATTGTTACGGGTAGCTCACTCTATTCCGTTAGCGGGACATCAGGGGGTCACCAGAACGCGAGCCCGGTTATTGCAGCGTTATTTCTGGCCGGGGGCATCCAGGGATGCGGCTGATTTCTGCCGCTCCTGTGATGCCTGCCAGCGAGTAGGTAAGGCAGGCGACCGTGTGAAGGCACCCCTGAGACCCCTACCGATAATAGGGGAACCCTTCCAGAAGGTAGCGATGGACCTGATAGGACCCCTCATGATTCCTAGCAGGTCAGGGAAGTGCTACATCCTCACGGTGGTGGATTTTGCCACCCGGTACCCTGAGGCGGTAGCGCTGGGCACCATAAGTGCCAAGACAGTGGCAGCAGCTTTGCTGAACATTTTTGCTAGGGTAGGTTTCCCTAGTGAGATCCTAACTGATCAGGGGTCGCAGTTCATGAGTGAACTGTTACATTGTCTCTGGGATGCCTGCGGTGTACAGCACCAGCGCACTTCCCCTTACCATCCCCAAACAAACGGATTATGTGAGAGGTTTAATGGTACCCTGAAGCAGATGCTTCGGACCTTTATAGAGGCGGAGGGGAAAGACTGGGAGATTCACCTGCAGCACTTGCTGTTTGCATACCGAGAGGTACCGCAAGAATCTACAGGCTTCTCCCCCTTCGAGCTACTATATGGCCGCAGGGTACGTGGACCTCTGGACCTCTTCCGTGAGGGATGGGAGGGGGAGACTACTGCTACTGATGCTTCAGTGATCCAGTATGTAGTAGATCTCAGAGACCGGTTAGAGATGCTTATGGGGGTGGCCCAGGACCACCTCAGGGCTGCTCAGACCAAGCAGAAGCAATGGTATGACCAGCAGGCCCGTAGCAGAGAATTCATCCCAGGACAGCAGGTGCTTGTTCTCAAACCCACTCGGGAGAACAAGCTGATGGCTGCCTGGTCGGGACCGTACCCGGTTATCCGAAAGGTGAATGAGTGCAACTATGTTGTACAGGTAGCGCCTGAGAGGCACAAGACATATCACATTAATATGTTAAAGGAATACAGAGCACCGAGTATGGGAGCAGTAATGGCCATTTGTAGCCCACTGCTGGAGGATCCGGCGAGCAATGCTCTGCCTGATCTCCTAGGGGAGGCAAAGCAAGGAAACACTGTTGAGCAGGTAGAGATCGGGGCACAGTTGAGTGCTAGGCAGAAGGGAGAAGCCAGGGACATGCTAGCTCAGTATAGCGCCCTCTTCACTGACATGCCAGGGACCACACATCTCACCAAACACCCAGTACACACAGGGGACCTGCAGCCTCTGCATAAGCACGCTTATAGTGTCAGCAGAGGTCAAGACAAGTATGGAGAGAGAGATTGAGGAGATGCTGACCCTAGGGGTAATTACTCCGTCCCAGAGCCCTTGGGCAAGTCCAGTAGTCCTAGTGCCTAAGAAGGACAAAACCACCCGGTTTTGTGTGGACTACCGGTTGCTCAACGCTGGGACGGTGTCAGATGCTTACCCCATGCCCCGCATGGATGAGTTACTAGATGAACTCGCGGGGGCAAAGTATCTGACCACCATGGATCTGAGCAAAGGCTACTGGCAGATTCCCCTGACCCTGGAGGCTAGGGAGAAGTCAGCATTCTTCACTCCAAGTGGCCTCTATGAGTTTTTGGTGATGCCATTTGGGATGAAGAATGCCCCGGCTACCTTCCAACGCCTGGTCAATAGGTTACTGGAAGGGATGCAGAGCTATGCCAGGGCTTACTTAGATGACATTGCTGTCTTTAGGAATTCCTGGGAATCCCACATAGGACATGTAGCTGCGGTGCTGGATAGAATCAGGGAGGCTGGGCTTACCTTAAAACCCACTAAGTGTATGGTAGGTATGGCAGAAGTCCTGTACTTAGGGCACAGGGTGGGTGGAGGGCATTTCAAGCCAGAGCCAGCCAAGGTAGAAGCCATAGTTCAGTGGCCTGTTCCAAAAACCAAGAAACAGGTCATGGCCTTTTTGGGCACCGCAGGGTACTACAGGAAATTTGTCCCACAGTACAGCGCCGTGGCCAAACCCCTGACTGATCTGACTAAGAAGCAACTGCCTGTGCTTATTACCTGGTCTCCTGCTGTGAAACTGCTTTCCAGGCACTGAAAGCTGCGCTTGCTGAGGCCCCCATCCTGGCTGCCCCAGATTATACCAAGCATTTTCTTATTCAGACTGATGCCTCAGACTTTGGTGTGGGGGCTGTGTTGAGCCAGGTGGGGGACAACGGCAAAGAGCACCCTGTGGTGTATCTCAGTCGCAAACTGCTCCCCAGGGAGGTGGCATATGCCACCATTGAAAAGGAGTGCTTGGCCATTGTGTGGGCACTCAAAAAGCTCCAGCCCTATGTCTATGGGAGCGCTTTCACGGTCATTACCGACCACAATCCCCTGAGCTGGCTACAGAGGGTATCAGGGGAAAATGCCAAACTGCTGAGATGGAGCTTGGCTTTGCAAGAATTTGAATTCACCATTCAGCACAAAAAGGGTAGTGAAAACAGCAATGCTGATGGACTTTCACGCCAGGACTATCCCTCTGAGACTGAATTCATTAATGGTGCCAGCAGTGCCCCACTCCCCGTCAGGGCCAGTGGGCCACAGGACACGCATTAAGAAGGGGAGGTGTAGAGGGAGAGAGGGGGTGGCCCGGTATTAAAGGGGTTGCACCCCATTTGGCCACCCCTGACCGCACCAGGGAGACAAGGGGTTAACTGGGCTGAGGTCCAGAAATGTGATGTAACCCTTGTTATGACATGTAAATGTATTTTCCCCTGTTCCATTGTAATGTCTGGTTACTCAGTGTTTGCATCACACACACACTAGAATCCATCCGGGAGCACAAGGGTTAATAATTCTTTAATGATTATAGCTCTTTGTGTAAGTTTCCCGCCTTTTCGGGCACCATTTTGCAGGTCCCCATTGGCCGCCATTAGGGCTCAATGCATTTCAATAGGAATTTGTGCTGTTTTCGTCCTGTTTCCTGTAGTGACCAGCAGGTGGCGTCCGAGAGGGAGAGCGGCGGTTTCCCATTGAAAGTCAATGGGCTCATTGACTTCAATGGAGATGCCTCGAGGTAACCTAGTTGGCTGCCGTCCAGACCGCAAACCGCAAAGCGGATACAATGTCCTTCAAAAGAGCTAAAATCACTGGGTCAAGTTCAACGTCAATTAGCGGGGAAATAAACTGTTTTAGGGCACCTAGGGATAAAATTATTTTTGCCCCTAGTTCCTAAGCGTCCCCCCACTCGACCACCACCGGGTCCCCGAATCCTGGACCCCCGATAAGGGTCGAACCAGATAGAGCGGGTCGCGCCATAGGCTTTGCCGGCGGCGGCAGAAACGGCTCAGAAAAATGACTAAGTGAGAAATGCTGAATTTTAGGAATCCATATCTCCGGTTCCGGAGGGTTCAGCGGATCAGGGTTTGGGGTATCTGTAGCCACTGCTCCGGCATCGCTGCAGAACCATCCTTGACCCGCTTGGACCAACCCGACGGAGTATGGACCCCCTTGAAGTTCGGGACTTTTCCCATAAACTTCAATGGCAGAAAACCCCCATTGACTTCAATGGCGGCGATTTACCATTGAAAGTCTATGGCGGAGCTGCCCGTTGTTTTCAATGGGGATTTAGTGAAAAGCTGAGATTTCTTTTTCAATGGAGATTTTTGTATTAAAATGATTTAATGTGCATTGGTGTAACTTCGGTTTCTTAGGTCGTAGCAAGTCGCTTTTTGGACCATATGGTGTCCCAGTTCTGGCAATGCGAACTGGGAAGTTTGGACCTGCTAAACCTAACGGAACCGGATATTTTAATACGTTTATGTTTTATGCTTAATAGTGTATCTTAAGGTATGGACAAAGACCCAGAAGAGATTCTTTTGGGCCATAAGGTAGCAGATGGCCCTGGGGACGCCGCTATGTCTAGGATTTAAGTGCTGTTCAAAGAGTTTTATCACCCTCACTGTTTATCCGAAGCCCAAACCAGGGCAGGTCTTAAGTGTTCCAGTTAACACCTTTCAACAAAGGTTTTCCTGCCAGAACTCCAAATGGTAGACTGTCTGGCATTCCTGACGTAAATGTGGGGCTTCAGAAATGAGACCCCCAGAGTTCTACTGCGCATGTGCCAACTAGCAGGGGGGCATGGGTCAGAATGCTTTCCCACGTTAGTGAGTGGCTGGAGGTAATTGTAAACCAATCCCCTGTGCTTAAGGTTAAGAATAGAAGGAGAATGGTTTATAAACTGCTGTCCACCCATATATCCTTTGTCTTCGTTTGCTGATATGGTTACCTGATATCACCTGAATGATTTCCTCACTGCTGAAAGAAATGCTACATCATACTTCTCATTCCCCAACCCTTAAGTAAGTGTACTTCTTGTTCGTTACTGTATTATCTGTTGTGTTCACCTATATTCTAAGGAATAAATACAATTTATTATATCTTAAGCCTCGTTCAGTTCAAACCCAATTATTTTTGTGTAATATTAATAAGCCTGTGGAAGCTATCGTCACAAGGAGGTATTATAGTGTGTATTGTGGGGAGAATTAGTGTGTGTGTTGTTTGGGAGTGATATTCGGGAGGATTGTGTGTGCAGAAGGAAGAATGAGTGAGGGGGGAGTAAGGGAGCAGGATTGAATGAGAGGGGGTCATTGAGTGATAGCGGGGAGGGGAGGGAAGAGTGAGGAGAGTGGGTGTAGGAGGGAGCAGTGCAAGAGACCGTCGGGGGCAGAATACATGGTGAGAAGGGAGGCTGCCTAGAAGCATAAAAATCTACTTCACCACTGTTCTGTACTCTCTTCAATACTCTGTGTTACAGATCTCTCTGGCAAGAAATGGGGTCCAATGGCAAAGACTGCTCTAAATAAGATAGTATAAATGAACACAGAGAGAAATTCCAAAGAGTAACCCAAGAAAATACAAGTGAAATCTAATCGTAAGGTAATTAGTCCCATTAAGTGAAATACATAAAGGAATAGTCCATAAAAAAGCACAAAGGAAAAAAATAGGAGTACTTTATTGTGATGTTACATTTCAGAGAATATAAAATTATAGGAAAACAATTCCACTTTGTTCAGAAAACCAGAAAGTCTTGGTCCCAGGTGGACTGAATTTTTATTGCAAATAAGTTCCTTAATACACAAGTAAAGAATATAGTTACTTATTCTATTCTCTACTGTAAGACGTGCCACATTGCCCAATATTTGGGTACAGTGCCCAGATTGTGACCATGCACTACAGAGGTGAGATTCCCCCAACTCCAATTTGCTACACACTCCAAGAGAGATTATTGTGATCAGAGGTGGAATGAGAGGGGTGAGAAGGGTCGCTGCCCAGGGAGTAGCCTGACAGGGGGTACAGAAATCTCTTTTGGTGCATATATTGCGGAGCTGCATTGATTGACTTGTCAATCAGCTCTGCTGCCTATCCCATTGACATCATGATCCGGCACTGTGATCAGCTGCAGCGCTGACCCAGGTGTGTTAGTGCAGCACTTTACAGGGAGGGAACAGAGGTTGTGGATGACAGATGCTGGGGATAGGCCATGAGTACGGGCCAGAGTAAGGTGGAGACTTTCTGTACTCTGCATACAGGACACTGCATGCATGACAGTGTCTGTGTGTGTGTGTGTGTGTGTGTGTGTGTATTCCAAGTGTCAGTGTGCATAAGTAAGTGTGCTCTGTAAGTATGCCTGTGTGGCAGGTATAGGGGGGTGGTTCAGCTGGAGGAACTTATCCAGGCACAAAAGCACATAGATGCCCCAGATTATACCACCCCAAATGCTGATAATATCCTGCTGCACTTTACAGAAGATGATGCAGATGTCAGTGGGTGGTGGGTTCATTAAATCCATCCATCATATCATAGCCACACTGTGCATATGATGTACTGAATCAATCACAGGAAGACATCTCCATGGTAGGGGTAGAAGTTAACAGAATATGTCCAGCACTGTGGTGTGTAGCCCATAAATAATAATTGTGCACATTACAGAACATACTTGCAACTGCAAGATCATTTTGCTGCTTGTAGTGTTTGCTCTTGTCCTGTGCAGTGTTGTCGTAGATCCGTCTCTTCAGTGTTCACTGCAATAAAAGTAAGACATTGCATTAATATTACAGAAGTTTGGGAGCTGAAATCCCACTATGCTGCAGACATTTTCCCTTTGCATAAGATTCTTGTGATTATATCTCAATGATGATCAATAACAACTACATCATAACACAGCCGCTCAATACAAAATATGTATTTGCTATCAATGGTCATGGAGGCCAAACGTCACACAATGTACAGATATACTGCTGCGGCCGAGTTTATTCGAGCATTTGCCCGTTCTTGGCCGCAGCAGTAACCTGGCGCGCGCCGGAGGGTGCCGGGCGCACGCCGAAGCAGCGGAGGAGCGCCCTCCGATCGGGGTTTTTTCCCTTCCGATGCCGGGTCCGTCGGGTCCCCCGGAACCCCCTGCCGCTGTCCCCCACATCGCAGGACACCAGTGCTCCCTCGGGGAGCCCTGGACGCGCGTGCAGGGGGCGCAGGCACCCGATGACGCGTGACCGTGCATCGGTGATGCGCGGCACGCTGAGGGAGTGCGGCTAGCACGCCGGGGCATCCCCCGGCTTGCGGTGCTAGCCGTGCTTCAATAAAACGTGTCGGTAGTGTAGCAAGGATTATTTCTTCCTCTGGTGCATTATGATGGGATGTGTTGTAAGATTCTGCATTATTAGCATCACTGAATCTTTTGGAAACTGAGTAATATTCTATGTTTTAATGCAATATTATGGATGATCAGCCGGTAAAATAAAGCTTACTGTATCTGTAGCCATGCTCTACCCATGATGTGCTGAATCAATGACTGCAGAGTGATTCAGAGTGGTAAACATGACTGGAACTCATCTCTGAATAGAGGACAGAACAGCAGTGCAGAGTAGGAGGTGAATGTATCTCAAATGTAAGACTTAGTAGCTGTGTGGGGAGTAGACAGTACAGACTGATCAAATAAATAGTTAAAGGAGTATCTTCAACATTACTTGGCTTTGTTATCAACATTGAAGTTTCTCTTGTTTTTTCTGTTTTTTAAATCACTACTACTGATGCCATGTGTAACCTGTACTGAGAGATATACTCTACTGGCCTAGATGAAACCATATGATGCAAACAGGATTCATCCCACTCCAGATTCATAGAATTGAACCACCTCAACCTTTCATAACAATCACATAGAACTGCAGCTGTGCGCTACTGCACATGTTCTTGTTATGAATGGTAGTAGATGTGGTCCTTGGGTCTTTACTTCATACTGTAGCCACCCTCTACTCATGATGTATTGAATCAACAAAAACCTGCATGGTACAGATCACAGGAAGGGTAGAGTAGAGGGGAATATGTCCAATGCGAAACCCTTAGCAGCTGGATTGTGTGGAGTCAACAAAACGACAAATACTAAATGAGAAATATACACATTGCTTATCTGTCTCTGTGTAGTCATTTTCCTCCTCTTCAACTGTCTTTCAAAATTTCTCTTCTGACAGAAAAGAAACACATGGCTTCAATATTCACTGTTCTTCCCTCCTGAAATAAAAGTTAAGCATTGCATGGTTATGATCATACATACAATGAACCTTGCGCCAAACCATGTGATCCAAAGTAAATCCACCTCCCTCCCATAGCTGTGTTCCTTCTAGAGCTTCTACCACACAAGTCATTAATGTTCGTGACACTGTACTGCAGTCACAGTCTGCACACAAAGTACTGAATCAATTACATCACACTGAAAAGGCAGTCTACATGATGCAATAGTTAACCATAATAACTCTGTCATGCAAATGACAGGAAAACCTATATGTATATCATTAGGGGAGAGGGGAAAAATAATTAAAAAATAAGTGCGACAAATAAAAACAGATTATAGGAAAGTAAATCCTTGCCCTGGGAACTTTACAATCTAATAGAAATGTTAGAAGACTTAAAGAGAGGCAGCAGTTGGGGGAAGAAGTGCAGTAGATGACAATGCTTGTCCTTAATGGTGGGTACAATTAGTAGAAAGCACATCTTGGGAACAATAGTTGTTAGCAGTGACTGTGGGTGTGGGACAGTAGCCACGAGTCAAAGTTTTTTAAATGCTTGATTTAAGTCGTGAATTTTAAGATTGGTCTTACATGTGGGTGGAAGAGGTTATGTTGGCATATACTGAGTGTGAGGAAGTTTCACATGTACGGTGCAGTGATGGAAAATGGTTTCAGGCAAGTGAGAGAACAGTAGAGGTGAAAGAAGTTTACAGGAGACAGTTATGGTTATAGTGCAAGAGACAAGCAAGGGCATAACGAGAGATCAAAGATGATATGCAAGAAGGAGCAGATTAATGGAGAGCCTTAACAAAAAGGTAAGGAGGAGAACTTTGTAGGTGATACAAAAACTTGATGGGATGCCAGGACAGGGATTTAAGGAGATGAGCAGAGACTGTTGTGGGAGAAAGTGAGATAATTCAAGCAGCAGAGTTTTGCATAGGAGAAAGTTGTGAAGCATGGAGGCCTGTTAGTAGTATGTTAAAATAACCTATAGGATAACAGTATACATTGGAGTTTTAGCAGTAGGTTGAGAGGGGAAAGGGAAGATCTTGGCAATATTACAGAGAAAGAGGCAACACATTTTACCCATAGCCGTGCATGTGAATGGAGATGGAATTGAAGAGCCAAATGTTACTCCTATGCAACATGTTTGATGACAAGATAGATGGTAGTACTGTTTACTGTGATGGAGAAAGGGGATAATATGAGCCCAGTGTTAGACATTAAGTTTAAGGCAGTGGAGTGCCATCCATGAGCATATAGCCAGGAGACAACCCAAGAGTAGGGACTGGATTGCAGGAGTGAGAACAGGGGTGGATAGATTTGTGTGTGTATCATCCGCATAGAGATTATATCTAAGGCCAAAAGCATTGATGAAGTCACCAAATGATAGTATGTAGAGAGAAAGAGAGATCTCAGAACAGAGCCCTGATGTATACCCACAGACAGATCAATAGAAGACGAAGACATGTTAGCAACAGAGATGGAGAATGTGTGACAGGAAAGTTATGATGAAAACCAGGATAGAACTTTGTTACTGATACCAAGAGAGAGTTTAGAATATGAAGGAGGAGAGTGATTGAGAGCATCAAACGCAGCCGATAGATCAAGTAGGATTAGTAGGGAAAAACCTTGGGAATTAGCTTTAAGCACAGTCTGTAGAACGTGCTGTACGAAAGGCAGGTTGTAAAGGATCCAGGAGGGCATGTGATTTAAGAATGTTGACACTAGCAATTAGAAGGCAAACAGCATGAGGGATACAGAGCGGTAGTTAGTAAGGCACATAGGGTGTAGTTTGTTTCTGACAAAAGGGTGACCGCTACAGGCTTAAAGTAAGAGGGCAAAAATCCAGAGAATAGGGAGAAATTGAAGATGTGGGTGAGAGTGGGGACTAAGAGATGCAGTAAGGTGTGAGGGGATACGATCTAGAGGGCATGTGGTAGAGGGAGAATAGAAGATGATTAGCTTCCAGCTCTGTAAGAGAAGAAAAGGAGTCAAGTGCAGAAGGAGATTTGGGTAGAAGGAGAGAAGGGGGAAGGGACAGAAGGAATCTCCTTTTGGGTGGCATCCACCTTGCCTCTGAAGTAGTCAAATGCTTGAGGAGAAGTGAATGAAGGATGGCAAGTGGGAGGAGAAGGTCAGTGGAGGGAGTCAAATACAGAGAAAAAAAACAGCGTAAATTAAATTTGAGTGTTGATGAGTGTGGAAAAAAGTAGTGTATTTAGCCCTAGAGAGCAGCTTTATACAGGACAGGAGACATTTTTACTGTAGAAAAATCAAACAAAGTGTGAGATTTCCTCCGTAGGTATTAAGAACAGCGAGTGGAAGTGTGATGAGTGTGTTTGGGAATTTAGCCAAAGGTGTGGGTTAGAGGGATGAGTGTGTCAGAGCCTATAGGGGGCATATAGATAGGAGGATAGCATTGTAAGAGTTAATAAGATTGTTAGTTTAAGCAGAAAGAAAGAGAGAGAAGAGAGAAGAGAGGTTAGAGTAGATGTCAGAGGAGAGTTTAATTAAGCAGAGGCAAATCAGTGGGACAGGTAAGATGCGGTGAGGGGAATGACTGATTGTGACTGATGAGAGCAGAAGAGGTTATGTACAACTAGAGCCTTGTTAGTAAGAGTGGACATTCCAGAGGGCACAGGAGAAGGGAAGAGAAAAGTAAGGAAAGGAATGTGGATTACATTAGATAGGTTAACACTCCTAGTAGGGAGGCCTGATGTGTATATGAGCCGGTCCAAGATTATAAGAGATATCCCCCAACATCAGCGAGCATAGAAGGAGACACAGAGATAGGTGTAGAGAGAGACAGAGATAGGGATATGTAGAGAGAGAAGGGCGTCAAGAGAATGAGACAGATAGGCGTAGAGAGAGGAGACATAGAGAGAGGGGGCTTTGAGAGGGGGGCGTAGAGAATGAGGGAAGGTGGAAGAGAATAGGATGTGCAGGAGTGCATTTCATTGAGCAGTGCAGAAATAGCTGCAATAGAGGTCTGTACAAATGGTGCTTTGTGTAGACACATGCAAAGGTAGGGGAAGGAAAGTGTATAGAACATGTGGATAAAAGCAGGAGTGTGGAAGTTAGAGAAATTAGAAAAGTTTTACAGAGGAGTGAGGAAACAGTAAACAGAAAGAACAAGAGAGAGGTTACATTGGGATGACGTGCTGTGGTAGAGAGAAATGCTAGGAGAGAGCCTCCAGATATTAGAGGACATGAATTGAGAGAGCAAATGTATAAATCAAAACCGGAGGGGGAGGTATAGCACGAAAGCTTGCACAGCAGTTGATGAAGATTATAGTCTTAAAGTTGCGTGTACCTGTCAGGGCACTCAAGAAGGTCAATGCTCACAAGTGCAGAGTTCATGAAGAAATGCTGAATCCAGTTCCCCTCCAATTTAATTTTAATATAACTTTTTCATTCTTCATTACTGCAAAAAGCAAACAAAACAAAACCACATTGCATTACTATTTTCAAAATGGATTGAATGACATATTCAACAGTAACTGTGTGATGCCAATATTGCCTTCTCACTCGTAGGCCAGTACGGTCAGGTACCCAGTACTGATAAAACAATAAGTGCCCGTACTAAGTACCAATATGAATTATAAGGAAATGTAAAATCTCCAGGTCTCTCTCCATCTCTGCAACAGATATATGGATAAGCCCATATTAAGGTATCACGTGACCGGAGCCGTCACTGACTGGGTATACGCAAAGATGCAGGGAGATGCAAAGAAAGGGAGGGAGAGAGACAGGGAGAAGATGGGAAACGGAGGGAGGCACGGATGGCAGGCCTCTCTCTTTCACTGGTGCATGCAAGGAGCTGGTCCCAACATCCACAAAGTGTGTGTGTATTATTGGTTGTGTTTTATGGCGGTAGGAGGATAGTGTGTATATTGTGTGTGTGTGGGAGTATTATATTGTGTGTAGGGTATTATAGTGTGTATATTATGTTGAGGTGCAGAGGAGAGTGTTAGATTGGGTATCTTGTGTTAGGGGGTATTGTTTATATTGTGTTTAAGACTATAATATTATTGGGGAGATTATTATTGAGGAGGTATTAAAGTGTGTATTGTGGGGAGTATTAGTGTATGTATTATTTGTGGGTGACAGATGCTGTGGGTAGGCCAAGAGTACGGGCCAGACTAAGGTGGAGACTTTCTGTACTCTGCATACAGGACTCTACATGTACTGCAGAGGTGAAATTCCCCCAACTCCAATTTGCTACACTCTCCAAGAGAGAATATTGTGATCAGAGGTGGAAGATGAGCAGGGTCACTGCCCAGGGAGTAGCCTGTCAGGGGGCATGGAAATCTCTTTTGGTGCGTATGTTGCCACGTGGCATTGATTGACCGGTCAATTAGCACTGCTTCCTATCACAGTGACATGATCCGGTGCTGTGATCGGTTGCAGCGCTGACCAAGGTGTGTTAGTGCAGCAATTTACAGGGAGGGAACAGAGGTTGTGGGTGACAGATGCTGGGGGTAGGCCAAGAGTACGGGCCAGAGCAAGGTGGAGATATTCTGTACTCTGCATGCCCATCCTGCATGCCCAGGACTCTGCATGCATGCCAGTGGCTGTGGGGTGTGTGTGTGTAGGTATGCCAAGTGTCAGTGTGCATAAGTAAGTGTGCTGTGTGTGTAAGTAAGTTTGCCTGTGTGGCAGGAGGTGTAGGGGGGTGGGGGGCGGGGGGCGGTTCAGCTGGAGGACTTTACCCAGCACAAAAGCACATAGATGCCTCTGATTATATCACCCCAAATGCTGATAATATCCTGCTGTAGATGCACTTTACAGAAGATGATACAGATGTCATCAGTGTTTGGTGGGTTCATTAAATCAATCCATCATATAATAGCCACACTGTGCATATGATGTACTGAATCAGTAACACCAATCACAGGAAGACATCTCCATGGTAGGGGTAGTGTTGAAGTTAACAAAATATGTCCAGCACTGTGGTGTGGAGCCCATACATAATAATTGTGCACATTACCAGAACAACATATTGTCAACTGCATGATCATTTTGCTGCTTGTAGTGTATACTCTTGTCCTGTGCAGTGTTGTAGTAGATCCGTCTCTTCGGTGTTCACTGCAATAAAAGTAAGACATTGCATTAATATTACAGAAGTTTGGGGGCTGAAATCCCACTATGCTAATGACAGTTTCCCTTTGCATAAGATTCTTGTGATTATATCTCAATGATGATCAATAACAACTACATCATAACACAGCTGCTCTATACAGAATATGTATTTGCCATCAATGGTCATGGAGGCAATATGTCACACAATGTACATATATAGCAAAGATTATTTCTTCCTCTGGTGTATTATGATGGGAGGGTGAGATTCTGCATTATCAGCATCAGTAAATCTGTAGGAAACTGAGTGATATTCTATTTTTTAATGCAATATTAGGGTAAAATAAAGCTTGCTGTATCTATAGCCATGCTCTACCCATGATGTGCTGAATCAATGACTGCAGAGCGATTTAGAGTGGTAAACATGACTTGAACTCATCTCTGAATAGAGGGTAGCACAGTAGTGCAGAGTAGAAGGTGAATGTATCTCAAATGGAAACCCTTAGCAGCTGTGTGGGGAGTAGACAGTACAGACTGACCAAGTAAATAGTAAAAAGTAGTAACTTCAACATTACTTGGTTTTGTTCTCCACTCCTGTTTTTCTGTTCTTTAAATCACTAATACTGATGCCATATGTAACCTGTACTGAGAGTTATATACTCTACTGGCCTAGATCAAATTAAATGATGCAAACAGGATCCCTCCCACTCAAGATTCATATGATTGCACCACCTCAACCTTTCATAGCAATAACATAGAACTGCAGCAGTGCGCTACTGCACATGTTCTTGTTATGAATGGTAGTAGATGTGGTCCTTGGGTCAGTACTTCATACTGTAGCCACACTCTATTCATGATGTATTGAATCAACAAAAATCTGCATGGTACAGATCACAGGAAGGGGTGGAGTAGAGGTGAATATGTCCAATGCGAAACCCTTAGCAGCCGGATTTTTTGGAGTCAATAAAACGACAAATACTAAATGAGAAATATACACATTGCTTATCTGTCTCTGTGTAGTCATTTTCCTCCTCTTCAACTGTCCTTCAATTTTCTATTTTGCAAGAAAATGAACACATGGCTTCAATATTCACTTCTGTTCTGCAGTCTTTCCTCTTGAAATAAAAAAGTTAAGCATTGCATTATTATTATTATAATTATTATTGACGATACATACAATGAACCTTGCTCCAAACCATGTGATACAAAGCAAATCCACCTCCCTCCCACAGCTGTGCTCCTTCTAGAGCTTCTACCACACAAGTTATTCATGTCAGTGAAACTGTACTGCAGTCCCGGTCTGCACACAATCTACTGAATCAATGACATCACACTGTGTCACACAATGTCATGCTAACGACAGGAAACAATCTTTGTATATATCTTTGTATATATAATAATAATAATAATAATAATAATAAAAAAAATAAGACAGGACAGACACTCCTACATTGCAATCAATAGAAAATAACTGGGACAGGCACTTCAAGGATGCATACGGTCCCGGATAAACTGTAGCTACCTATACACGTGTGCCTTGTCTCTAGACTCTGCAAATATCTCTATTTATATACCACCCATTGTGTACTCAGCGCTTTACAAGAGAGACCAAAAAGTACAGGAAATTATTATACAATAAGTTCAACAAACAAAAACAGACAATAGGAAAGTAAATCCCTGTCCTGGGTAGTTTACAATCTAAGAGAAATGTAAGGAGACTTACAGAGAGACAACAGGTGGGGGAACAAGTGCAGTAGATGACAATGCTTGTCCTTAATGGTGGGTACTTGTAGTATAAAGCACTTCTTGGGAACAATAGTTAGTGACTGAATGAGTGACAGTAGCAACGAGTAAAAGCTATTGAAATGCTTCATTTAAGTTGTGAATTTTAAGGTTGATCTTAAATGTGGGTGGAAGAGGGTATGTTGGCATATACTGAGTGTGTGTGAGTTTCACAGGTAAATTGATGGGAAAGGGTTTCAGGCAAGAGAGCGAGTGCGCAGTAGAGGTGTAAGAAGTATAATGGAGACAGTTATTAGTAGAGCTTAGGAGACGAGGAAGGGCATAACGAGACCAAAGATGATATGTAGGAAGGAGCAGATGAATAGAGAATAGTGTTGGACTGGGTCCTCAACTATAAAAAAATGGGTAACGGGTACCCGGCCAAAATGAAAGGTTCTACCCGGTCGGGTACACGGTTTGGCACTTACCTTCCGGGTGGCGGTGACATCTAGGATCAGCAGCAGTCCTGTGACGGTGGCAGCATCTGTGGTGTCTTCAGCCGGCGGGGGAGCTGCAGGCTCACAGACACAGCTTACCTGCTTCGGTGCTGTGGAAGTGATTCCTGCAGCTCCCCCCGCCAGGTGAAGACACCTCTGATGCTGCCAACATCAGAGGACTGCTGCTGCTGATCCTAGATGTCTTAGGAAAGGTAAGTATAAAAGATTATTTCCAGCTGCCCTGACATTACCCGACGCCGGGTATTACCCGGCCAAGTCCACTTCTCAGTGGCCGGTTTCGAGTAATGTCCGGGTAGCTGGAAATGTGTTGGGTAACGCCGGGTACTCGGTACACCACTAATAGAGAACCTTAACAAAAAGGTAAGGAGGAGAACTTTGTAGGTGATCTGAAACTTGATGGGAAGCAAGGAGAGGGATTTAAGGAGGAGGAGGAGATGAGCAGATACTGTTGTGGGAGAAAGGGAAATTATTCAAGCAGCAGAGTTTTGGATAGATTGCAAATGAGAAAGTTGTGAAGCAGGGAGCCCTGTTAGCAGTATGTTAACCCATACGATAAGGGCATGCATTGGCGTTTTAGCAGTAGATTGACAGAGAAAAGGGCAAATCTTGGAAATATTACAGAGAAAGAATCGACAAACTTTAGCCAGTGTCGTGAATGAAGATGGAAAGGGAAGAGTCAAATGTTACTCCTAGGCAATGTGCTTTCATGACAGGATGATGGTAGTACTGTTTACTGCGATGGAGAAAGGTGATATTAGGCCAGATTTAGGGGGAAATATGAGGAGCTCAGTTTTAGACATTAGGTTTAAGGCAGAAGAGTGTCATCCATGGAGGATATAGCCAGGAGGCGACCCGAAACTAGGAACTAAATGGCAGGAGTGACGGTAGGGTGGATAGGTGTGTGTATCATCTGCATAGAGATGATATCAAGGGCCAAAATAGTTGATAAGGTCAACTAGTGATAGTATGTAGTGAGAGAGGTCCCAGAACAGAGTCCTGAGGTATACCAACAGACAAAACAACAGGAGACAAAGACACGTTAGCAACAGAGATGGAGAATGTGTGATGGAGAAGTATGATGAAAACCAGGATATAAGTTTGCTGCGGATACGAAGAAAGAGTTTAGAATATGAATGAGAAGAGTGATTGACAGTATCAAAAGCAGAAGAGAGATCAAGCAGGATTAGTAAGTAAAATGGACCTTGGGAATTTTCTTTATGTACATAATTGGTTACATTGGGAAAGGCAGATTGTGAAGGGCCCAGAGGAGCATGTGATTTAAGAATGTTGATCAAACGGGAGATCACAAGACGTTCTAGCAATTAGGAGGCAAATGGTAGGACGGATACAGGGCGATAGTTAGAAATTCACACAAGGTCAAGGTTATTTTTGAGAATAGGGGTGACCACTGCATGCTTAAAAGGAAGAGTTGAAAGAGCCAAAGGATATGGAGGAATTGAAGATGTGGGTGAGAGTGAGAATATAGGATTGAGAGGGCATGTGGTAGAGGGAGAAGAGAAGATCAGGTTCCAGCTTTGTGACAGGAGAAAAGGAGTCAAGAGTGCAATGAGATCTAGATAGAAAAAGAGAGAGGGGGAAGGGAGAGAACGAATCTACTTGTGGATGGCATCCACCTTGCCTCAAGTGAGCAAAGGCTTGAGGAGAAATAAAGGATGGATGTTAAGTGGGAGGAGAAAGTCAGTGGTGGGACTCAAATACATAGAAGACAGTGTGAATGAAATTGGAGTGTTGATGAGTGAGGAAAAAGTAGTGTTTGACCTT
Organism: Ascaphus truei; assembly: GCF_040206685.1. Classification (NCBI taxonomy): domain Eukaryota; kingdom Metazoa; phylum Chordata; class Amphibia; order Anura; family Ascaphidae; genus Ascaphus; species Ascaphus truei. The sequence goes on along the minus strand of NW_027454441.1, from coordinate 29,536 downwards.
AAAAAAAGGAGCAGAGTTTTACAGAACAGGACAAAGGTTTAGTGTAGAAAATCAGACTGTGAGATTTCCTCCATAGGTGTTAAGAGCAGCAGTGTGATGTGATGAAGTGTGATGAGAGCGTGCTTGTGAATTAAACCAATGCATGGGTTAGGCTGCGTCTATAGTAAGCACGCAACAGAAGGCAAAGTTAGCGCATGCCTGTCGCTCCAGCAATCCCCGCACTGAGGTCCGAGGCGACGGGGAAGCCCTGCATCGCTCGCACGCACTGTGGACGACCAAGCGTGTGCCCATGATAATCACGGCCTTAGAGGGATGAGTGTGTCAGAGCCTAGAAGGGGCATATAGATGATGGAGGAGGAGGGAGGAGGAGATGATAGCATTGTAAAAGTTAACAAGATAGTTAGTTTAAGCAGAAAGTGAGGAGAGGTTAGAGATAAAGGTAGATGTCAGAGGAGAGAGTTCAATTAAGCTGAGGTATCGAGTAGGACAGGGGTGAGGGGAATGAGAAGTGGTGGATGATGAGAGCAGAAGAGGTCATGTACAAATAGACCATGTTAGTCGTAGAGCAGACATTCCAGAGGGCACGTGAGAAGGGAAGAGTAAAGTGAGACAAGGAATGTGGATTACATTAGATGGGTTAATACGCTTAGCAGGGAGGTGGAGAGAGAGGCAAGAGGCAGAGGGTGGTGTAGGGGTAGAGGAAGAGATGTTGCATGTACCTTGTCAGAACATTAAAGAACGTCAATTCACACTGGTGCAGAGTTGATGATGAAATGCTGAATCCAGTTCACGTCCAATTCAATTTTAACAGAACTTTTTCATTCTTCATTACTGCAAAAAAAAAAGTAAAAAACAATGCATTACTATTTTCAAAATGGATTGAATTCCCCCACCAATGACTATGTGTTACCAATATATCCCTCTCAGTCCCACTGCAGCACATACTGTACCAGTGTGAAAGTAAGAAGGTACACAGTACCGGTAAAACAATACGTGCCGGTACTATGCACCATATGAATTATAAGGGGATGTAAATCTCCCAGTCTCTCTCCATATCCGCAACAGAGCGGGCTCCGGTCAGTGGCATGGATGCCCATATATGGGTATGCTCATATTTGGGCATCCCATGTCACTGACCGGAGCCGGCTCTGAGTATAGGGATATATGCGGAGACGCAGAGGTGCAAGGAAATGGGAGGAGGCACGGTGAGAAACAGGGAGAGACCACAGGAAGATAGAGGGCAACAACTTCCACAAGGTACTTGTATGGGTATAATTGTTTGTATTTTGTGCAGAGGGGGTAATTTCAGATAAAATACAATTCTCCACCCTCTACGAAACAATTCCACTTTGTTCAGTAAGCCAGAAAGTCTTGGTCCCATGTGGACTGAATTTAATGCAAATAAGGTCCTTAATACACAAGTAAAGAATAAAGTTACTTATTCTCTACTGTAAGAAGTGCCACATTGCCCACTATTTGGGTCCTGTGCCCAGATTGTGACCATGCATGGCAGAGGTGAGATTCCCCCAACTCCAATTTGCTACACTCTCCAAGAGAGATAATTGTGATCAGAGGTGGAACTAGGGGAGGGTGTGAGCAGGGTCACTGCCCAGGGAGTAACCTGACTGGGGGCACGGAAATCTCATTTAGTGCATATGTTGCGGCACTGCATTGATTGACCGGTCAATCTGCACTGCTGCCTGTCACAGTGACATCCTGATCGGGCACTGTGATCAGCTATAGCACTGACCCAGGTGAGATAGTTCAGCACTTTACAAGGAGGGAACAGATGTTGTGGGTGACAGATGCTGGAGGTAGGCCAAGACTGTTGGCCAGAGTAACGTGGAGACTTACTGCACTCTGCATGCCCATCCTCTCCCTGACATCAGGGGAAGGAAGTGGCCCTGGGGTGTGTGTAGGTATGCCAGATGTCAGTGTATGCATAAGTAAGTATGCCTGTGTAGTGGGAGGTGTAGGGGCGTTAAGCTGGAGGACTTAAAACAGGCACAAAAGCACATAGATACCTCTGATTATACCGCACCAAATGCTGATAATATCATGCTGTAGCTGCACTTTACAGAAGATGATGCAGATGTCATCATTGGTTGGTGGGTTCATTAAATCAATCCATCATATCATAACCACACTGTGCATATGATGTACTGAATCAGTAACACCAGGAAGACATCTCCATGTTAGGAGTAGAGTTGAAGTTAACAGAATATGTCCAGCACTGTGGTGTGTAGCCCATAAATAATAATTGTGCACATTACCAGAACAACATACTGTCAACTGCAAGATCATTTTGCTGCTTGTAGCGTATGCTCATCCTGTACAGTGTTGTAGTAGATCCGTCTCTTCAGTGTTCACTGCAACAAAAGTAAGACATTGCATTAATATTACAGACGTTTGGGGGCTGAAATCTCACTTCGCTGCGGACAATTTCCCTTTGCATAAGATTCTTGTGATTATGTCAATGATGATCAATAACTGCATCATAACACAGCCGCTCTATACAGAAGATGTACTTGCTCTCATTGGTCATTGAGGTAATACGTCACACAATGTACAGATATAGCAAGGATTATTTCTCCCACTTGTGCATTATGGCATTATGATGGGAAATGTTGTGAGATTCTGCATTATCAGCATCACTGAATCTTTTGGAAATTAAGTGATATTCTATGTTTTAATGCAATATTATGGGTGATCAGCCGGTAAAATAATAATAGCTTGCTGTATCTGTAGCCATGCTCTACCCATGATGTGCTGAACCAATGACTGCAGAGAGATTCAGAGTGCTAAACATGACTGGAACGCATCTCTGAATAATGGGCAGCAAAGCAGTGCAGAATAGGAGGTGAAAGTATTTAAAATGGAAGATCCTTAGCAGCTGTGTGGAGAGTAGACAGTACAGACTGACCAAGTAAATGGTAAAAGGAGTAACTTCAACATTACTTGGCTTTGTTCTCCACATTGAAGCTTTCCTCCTCTTTAAATCACTAATACTGATGCCATGTGTAACCTGTACTGAGAGTTATATAATCTACTGGCCTAGATGAAACCATATGATGCAAACAGAATCCATCCCACTCCAGATTCATAGAATTGAACCACCTTAACCTTTCATAACAATCACATAGAACTGCAGCTGTGCGCTACTGCACATGTTCTTGTTATGAATGGTAGTAGATGTGGTCCTTGGGTCTTTACTTCATACTGTAGCCACCCTCTACTCATGATGTATTGAATCAACGAAAACTTGCATGGTTCAGATCACAGGAAGGGGTAGAGTAGAGATGAAAATATTCAATGTGAAACCCGTAGCAGCCGGATTGTGTGGAGTCAATAAAACGACAAATACTAAATGGTAAATGAGAAATATACACATTGCTTATCTGTCTCTGTGTAGTAATTTTCCTTCTCTTCAACTGTCCTTCAAATTTTCTCTTTTGCAAGAAAAGGAACACATGGCTTCAATATTCACTTCTGTTCTGCAGTCATCCCTCCTGAAATAAAAGTTAAGCATTGCATTGTTATTATGATAATACATACAATAAACCTTGCTCCAAACCATTTGATGCAAAGCAAATCCACCTCCCACCCACAGCTGTGCTCCTTCTAGAGCATGCATGTCAAACTCCAGTCCTCGAGGGTCCCAAACAGGCCAGGTTTTCAGTAGGGATATCCTGAAAACCTGGCCTGTTTGCTGCCCTCGAGGACTGGAGTTTGACATCCTTGTTCTTGAGCTTCTACCACGCAAGTCATCCATGTGAGTGACACTGTACTGCAGTCCTGGTCTGCACACAATCTACTGAATCAATGACATCACACTGTAAAGGCAATCTACAAGATGTATTAGTTGTCCACACTTCCGAAATGTTACTTTTATGTCCAAATCACTTATTCCCATGACCTGATATTTGTATTTGTTATTTATAGGATTGTCACAAAGAGTTGATGAGGTCACCAAATGATAGTATGTAGAGAGAAAGAGAGATCTCAGAACAGAGCCCTGATGTATACCCACAGACAGATCAATAGAAGACGAAGACATGTTAGCAACAGAGATGGAGAATGTGTGACAGGAAAGTTATGATGAAAACCAGGATAGAACTGTGTTACGGATACCAAGAGAGAGTTTAGAATATGAAGGAGGAGAGTGATTTAGAGCATCAAACGCAGCAGATAGATCAAGTAGGATTAGTAGGGAAAAGTGACCTTGGGAATTTGCTTTAAGCACAGTCTGTAGAACGAGCTGTACGAAAGGCAGGTTGTAAAGGATCCAGGAGGGAATGTGATTTAAGAATGTTGACATTCTAGCAATTAGGAGACAAACAGCAGGAGGGATACAGGGCGGTAGTTAGTAAGGCACATAGGGTGTAGGTTGTTTCTGAGAAAAGGGTGACCACTACAGGCTTAAAGTAAGAGGGTAAAGAGCCAGAGAATAGGGAGGAATTGAAGATGTGGGTGAGAGTGGGGACTAAGAGATGCAGTAAGGTGTGAGGGGATACGATCTAGAGGGCATGTGGTAGAGGGAGAAGAGAAGATGATTAGCTTCCAGCTCTGTAAGAGAAGAAAAGGAGTCAAATGCAGAAGGAGAATTAGGTAGAAGGAGAGAAGGGGGAAGGGACAGAAGGAATCTCCTTGTGGGTGGCATCCACCTTGCCTCTGAAGTAGTCAAATGCTTGAGGAGAAGTGAAGGAAGGATGGCAAGTGTGAGGAGAAGGTTAGTGTAGGGAGTCAAATACAGGGAAAAAAAGACAGCATAAATTAAATTTGAGTGTTGATGAATGTGAAAAAAAAGTAGTGTGGTTTGGCCCCAGAGAGCAGCTTTATACAGGACTGGAGACATTTTTACTGTAGAAAAATCAAATATCAATTGTGTGATTTCCTTCATAGGCATTAAGAACAGCGAGTGGAAGTGTGATGAACATGTTTGGGAATTTAGCCAAGGGTGTGGGCTAGAGGGACAAGTGTGTCAGAGCCTAGAGGGGGCATATAGATAGGAGGATAGCATTGTAAGAGTTAATAAGATTGTTAGTTTAAGCGGAAAGAGAGAGACAGCAGAGAGGTTAGAGTAGATGTCAGAGGAGAGTTTAATTAAGCAGAGGCAAATCAGTGGGACAGGTAAGATGGGGTGAGGGGAATGACTGATTGTGAATGATGAGAGCAGAAGAGGTCATGTACAACTAGAGCCTTGTTAGTCAGAGAACGGACATTCCAGATGGCATAGGAGAAGGGAAGAGAAAAGTAAGGAAAGGAATGTGGATTACATTAGATAGGTTAACACTCTTAGCAGGGAGGCAGAGGCAGGGAGGCCCGATGTGTATATGAGCAGGTTCAAGATTATAAGAGATATCCCACACATCAGCAAACATAGAAGGAGACACAGAGATAGGTGTAGAGAGAGACAGAGATAGCTCTATGTAGAGAGAGAGGGACGTAGAGAGAATGAGACAGATAGGCGCAGAGAGAGGGGGCGCAGAGAGAGGAGGCGCCAAAAGAGGGGGCGCAGAGAGAGGGGGCACAGAGAATAGGATATTAAAGAGTGCTTTTCATTGAGCAGTGCAGAAATAGCTGCAATAGAGGTCTGTACAAATGGTGCAGTGTGTAGACACATGCAAAGGTAGGGGAAGGAAAGAGGAGAACATGTGGATAAAAGCAGGAGTGTGGAAGTTAGAGAAATTAGAAAAGTTTAACAGAGGAGTGAGGAAACAGCAAGCAGAAAGAACAAGAGAGAGGTTACATTGGGATGACGTTCTGTGGTAAAGAGAAAATGCTAGGAGAGAGCTTTCAAATATTAGAGGACATGAATTGAGGGAGCAAATGTATAAATCAAAACCTGAGGGGGAGGTATAGCACGAAAGCTTGCACAGCAGATTATAGTCTTAATGTTGCGTGTACCTGTCAGGGTATTCAAGAAGTTAAATTCTCACAAGTGCAGAGTTCATGATGAAATGCTGAATCTAGTCCCCCTCCAATTTAATTTTAATATAACTTTTCCATTCTTCATTACTGCAAAAAGCAAACAAAACAAAACCACATTGCATTACTATTTTCAAAATGGATTGAATGGCATATTCAACAGTGACTGTGTGATGCCAATATTCCCCACTCACTCGTAGTGAAGCACATATTGTACTAGTGTTGAAAGTAGGCCGGTAGAGTCAGGTACGCAGTACTGATAAAACAATAAGTGCCCGTCGTAAGTACCAGCTCCGCAACAGTGCGGGCATCACATTAGTGACGTGGATGAACATATATGGATAAGCCCATATTAAGGCATCACGTGACCAGAGCCGTCACTGACTGGGTATACGTAAAGACGCAGGGAGATGCAAAGAAAGGGAGGGAGAGAGACAGGGAGAAGATGTGAAACGGAGGAAGGCACGGATGGAGGGAGTTCTTCCGAGCTTCTGCGGGCCTCTCTCTTTCACTGGTGCATGCCGGGAGCTGGTCCCAACATCCACAAAGTGTGTGTGTATTATTGGTTGTATTTTATGGGGGTAGGAGGGTAGTGTGTATATTGTGTGTGTGGGAGTATTATATTGTGTGTAGAGGTGCAGAGGAGAGTACTAGATTGTGTATCTTGTGTAAGGGTGTTGTGTATATTGTGTTTGGAGCTATAATATTATTGGGGAGATTAGTATTGAGGAGGTATTATAGTGTGTATTGTGGGGAGTATTAGTGTGTGTATTGTTTGTGGGTGACAGATGCTGGGGGTATGCAGCAATCCCTGCACTGAGGTCCGAGGCGGCTCTGCATCGCTCGCACGCACTGTGGACGACCAAGCATGTGCCCATGATAATCATGGCCTTAGAGGGATGAGTGTGTCAGAGCCTAGAAGGGGTATATATATAATGGAGGAGGGAGGAGGAAGGAGGAGGAGGGAGGAGGAGATGATAGCATTGTAAAAGTTAACAAGATAGTTAGTTTAAGCAGAAAGTGAGGAGAGGTTAGAGATAAGGGTAGATGTCAGAGGAGAGAGTTCAATTAAGCTGAGGTATCGAGTAGGACAGGGGTGAGGGGAATGAGAGGTGGTGGATGAGAGCAGAAGAGGTCATGTACAAATAGACCTTGTTAGTCAGAGAGCAGACATTCCAGAGGGCACGTGAGAAGTGAAGAGTAAAGTGAGACATGGAATGTGGATTACATTAGATGGGTTAATACGCTTAGCAGGGAGGTGGAGAGAGAGAGGCAAGAGGCAGAGAGTGGTGCAGGGGTTGAGGAAGAGATGTTGCATGTACCTTATCAGAACATTAAAGAACATCAATTCACACTGGTGCAGAGTTGATGATGAATCCAGTTCACCTCCAATTCAATTTTAACAGAAATGTTTCATTCTTCATTACTGAAAAAAAAGAAAAGTAAAAAACATTTCATTACTATTTTCAAAATGGATTGAATTCCCCCAACAATGACTATGTGTTACCAATATATCCCTCTCAGTCCCACTGCAGCATATACTGTACCAGTGTGAAAGTAGGAAGGTACACAGTACCGGTAAAACAATACGTGCCGGTACTATGCACCATATGAATTATAAGGGGATGTAAATCTCCCAGTCTCTCTCCATATCCGCAACAGAGCGGGCTCCGGTCAGTGGCATGGATGCCCATATATGGGTATGCTCATATTTGGGCATCCCATGTCACTGACCGGAGCCGGCTCTGAGTATAGGGATATATGCGGAGACGCAGAGGTGCAAGGAAATGGGAGGAGGCACGGTGAGAAACAGGGAGAGACCACAGGAAGATAGAGGGCAACAACTTCCACAAGGTACTTGTATGGGTATAATTGTTTGTATTTTGTGCAGAGGGGGTAATTTCAGATAAAATACAATTCTCCACCCTCTACGAAACAATTCCACTTTGTTCAGTAAGCCAGAAAGTCTTGGTCCCATGTGGACTGAATTTAATGCAAATAAGGTCCTTAATACACAAGTAAAGAATAAAGTTACTTATTCTCTACTGTAAGAAGTGCCACATTGCCCACTATTTGGGTCCTGTGCCCAGATTGTGACCATGCATGGCAGAGGTGAGATTCCCCCAACTCCAATTTGCTACACTCTCCAAGAGAGATAATTGTGATCAGAGGTGGAACTAGGGGAGGGTGTGAGCAGGGTCACTGCCCAGGGAGTAACCTGACTGGGGGCACGGAAATCTCATTTAGTGCATATGTTGCGGCACTGCATTGATTGACCGGTCAATCTGCACTGCTGCCTGTCACAGTGACATCCTGATCGGGCACTGTGATCAGCTATAGCACTGACCCAGGTGAGATAGTTCAGCACTTTACAAGGAGGGAACAGATGTTGTGGGTGACAGATGCTGGAGGTAGGCCAAGACTGTTGGCCAGAGTAACGTGGAGACTTACTGCACTCTGCATGCCCATCCTCTCCCTGACATCAGGGGAAGGAAGTGGCCCTGGGGTGTGTGTAGGTATGCCAGATGTCAGTGTATGCATAAGTAAGTATGCCTGTGTAGTGGGAGGTGTAGGGGCGTTAAGCTGGAGGACTTAAAACAGGCACAAAAGCACATAGATACCTCTGATTATACCGCACCAAATGCTGATAATATCATGCTGTAGCTGCACTTTACAGAAGATGATGCAGATGTCATCATTGGTTGGTGGGTTCATTAAATCAATCCATCATATCATAACCACACTGTGCATATGATGTACTGAATCAGTAACACCAGGAAGACATCTCCATGTTAGGAGTAGAGTTGAAGTTAACAGAATATGTCCAGCACTGTGGTGTGTAGCCCATAAATAATAATTGTGCACATTACCAGAACAACATACTGTCAACTGCAAGATCATTTTGCTGCTTGTAGCGTATGCTCATCCTGTACAGTGTTGTAGTAGATCCGTCTCTTCAGTGTTCACTGCAACAAAAGTAAGACATTGCATTAATATTACAGACGTTTGGGGGCTGAAATCTCACTTCGCTGCGGACAATTTCCCTTTGCATAAGATTCTTGTGATTATGTCAATGATGATCAATAACTGCATCATAACACAGCCGCTCTATACAGAAGATGTACTTGCTCTCATTGGTCATTGAGGTAATATGTCACACAATGTACAGATATAGCAAGGATTATTTCTCCCACTTGTGCATTATGGCATTATGATGGGAAATGTTGTGAGATTCTGCATTATCAGCATCACTGAATCTTTTGGAAATTAAGTGATATTCTATGTTTTAATGCAATATTATGGGTGATCAGCCGGTAAAATAATAATAGCTTGCTGTATCTGTAGCCATGCTCTACCCATGATGTGCTGAACCAATGACTGCAGAGAGATTCAGAGTGCTAAACATGACTGGAACGCATCTCTGAATAATGGGCAGCAAAGCAGTGCAGAATAGGAGGTGAAAGTATTTAAAATGGAAGATCCTTAGCAGCTGTGTGGAGAGTAGACAGTACAGACTGACCAAGTAAATGGTAAAAGGAGTAACTTCAACATTACTTGGCTTTGTTCTCCACATTGAAGCTTTCCTCCTCTTTAAATCACTAATACTGATGCCATGTGTAACCTGTACTGAGAGTTATATAATCTACTGGCCTAGATGAAACCATATGATGCAAACAGGATCCATCCCACTCCAGATTCATAGAATTGAACCACCTCAACCTTTCATAACAATCACATAGAACTGCAGCTGTGCGCTACTGCACATGTTCTTGTTATGAATGGTAGTAGATGTGGTCCTTGGGTCTTTACTTCATACTGTAGCCACACTCTACTCATGATGTATTGAATCAATGAAAACTTGCATGGTTCAGATCACAGGAAGGGGTAGAGTAGAGATGAAAATGTTCAATGTGAAACCCGTAGCAGCTGGATTGTGTGGAGTCAATAAAACGACAAATACTAAATGGTAAATGAGAAATATACACATTGCTTATCTGTCTCTGTGTAGTAATTTTCATTCTGTTCAACTGTCCTTCAAATTTTCTCTTTTGCAAGAAAAGGAACACATGGCTTCAATATTCACTTCTGTTCTGCAGTCATCCCTCCTGAAATAAAAGTTAAGCATTGCATTGTTATTATGATAATACATACAATAAACCTTGCTCCAAACCATTTGATGCAAAGCAAATCCACCTCCCACCCACAGCTGTGCTCCGTCTAGAGCATGCATGTCAAACTCCAGTCCTCGAGGGTCCCAAACAGGCCAGGTTTTCAGTAGGGATATCCTGAAAACCTGGCCTGTTTGCTGCCCTCGAGGACTGGAGTTTGACATCCTTGTTCTTGAGCTTCTACCACGCAAGTCATCCATGTGAGTGACACTGTACTGCAGTCCTGGTCTGCACACAATCTACTGAATCAATGACATCACACTGTAAAGGCAATCTACAAGATGTATTAGTTGTCCACACTTCCGAAATGTTACTTTTATGTCCAAATCACTTATTCCCATGACCTGATATTTGTATTTGTTATTTATAGGATTGTCACAAAGAGTTGATGAGGTCACCAAATGATAGTATGTAGAGAGAAAGAGAGATCTCAGAACAGAGCCCTGATGTATACCCACAGACAGATCAATAGAAGACGAAGACATGTTAGCAACAGAGATGGAGAATGTGTGACAGGAAAGTTATGATGAAAACCAGGATAGAACTGTGTTACGGATACCAAGAGAGAGTTTAGAATATGAAGGAGGAGAGTGATTGAGAGCATCAAACGCAGCAGATAGATCAAGTAGGATTAGTAGGGAAAAGTGACCTTGGGAATTTGCTTTAAGCACAGTCTGTAGAACGAGCTGTACGAAAGGCAGGTTGTAAAGGATCCAGGAGGGAATGTGATTTAAGAATGTTGACATTCTAGCAATTAGGAGACAAACAGCAGGAGGGATACAGGGCGGTAGTTAGTATAGGGTTAGTATAGGGTGTAGGTTGTTTCTGAGAAAAGGGTGACCACTACAGGCTTAAAGTAAGAGGGTAAAGAGCCAGAGAATAGGGAGGAATTGAAGATGTGGGTGAGAGTGGGGACTAAGAGATGCAGTAAGGTGTGAGGGGATACGATCTAGAGGGCATGTGGTAGAGGGAGAAGAGAAGATGATTAGCTTCCAGCTCTGTAAGAGAAGAAAAGGAGTCAAATGCAGAAGGAGAATTAGGTAGAAGGAGAGAAGGGGGAAGGGACAGAAGGAATCTCCTTGTGGGTGGCATCCACCTTGCCTCTGAAGTAGTCAAATGCTTGAGGAGAAGTGAAGGAAGGATGGCAAGTGTGAGAAGAAGGTTAGTGGAGGGAGTCAAATACAGGGGAAAAAAGACAGCGTAAATTAAATTTGTGTGTTGATGAATATGGAAAAAAAAGTAGTGTGGTTTGGCCCCAGAGAGCAGCTTTATACAGGACTGGAGACATTTTTACTGTAGAAAAATCAAACATCAAGTGTGAGATTTCCTTCATAGGCATTAAGAACAGCGAGTGGAAGTGTGATGAACATGTTTGGGAATTTAGCCAAGGGTGTGGGTTAGAGGGACGAGTGTGTCAGAGCTTGAAGGGGCATATAGAGGATAGCATTGTAAGAGTTAATAAGATTGTCAGTTTAAGCAGAAAGAGAGAGAGAGAGCAGAGAGGTTAGAGTAGATGTCAGAGGAGAGTTTAATTAAGCAGAGGAAAATCAGTGGGACAGGTAAGATGGGGTGAGGGGAATGACTGATTGTGAATGATGAGAGCAGAAGAGGTCATGTACAACTAGACCCTTGTTAGTAAGAGTGGACATTCCAGAGGGCACAGGAGAAGGGAAGAGAAAAGTAAGGAAAGGAATGTGGATTACATTAGATAGGTTAACACTCTTAGCAGGGAGGCAGAGGCAGGGAGGCCCGATGTGTATATGAGCAGGTTCAAGATTATAAGAGATATCCCACACATCAGCAAACATAGGAGACACAGAGATAGGTGTAGAGAGAGACAGAGATAGCTCTATGTAGAGAGAGAGGGACGTAGAGAGAATGAGACAGATAGGCGCAGAGAGAGGGGGCGCAGAGAGAGGAGGCGCCAAAAGAGGGGGCGCAGAGAGAGGGGGTACAGAGAATAGGATATTAAAGAGTGCTTTTCATTGAGCAGTGCAGAAATAGCTGCAATAGAGGTCTGTACCAATGGTGCAGTGTGTAGACACATGCAAAGGTAGGGGAAGGAAAGAGAACATGTGGATAAAAGCAGGAGTGTGGAAGTTAGAGAAATTAGAAAAGTTTAACAGAGGAGTGAGGAAACAGCAAGCAGAGAGAACAAGAGAGAGGTTACATTGGGATGACGTTCTGTGGTAGAGAGAAAATGCTAGGAGAGAGCTTTCAAATATTAGAGGACATGACTTGAGGGAGCAAATGTATAAATCAAAACCTGAGGGGGAGGTATAGCACGAAAGCTTGCACAGCAGATTATAGTCTTAAAGTTGCGTGTACCTGTCAGGGCATTCAAGAAGGTAAATTCTCACAAGTGCAGAGTTCATGATGAAATGCTGAATCCAGTTCCCCTCCAATTTAATTTTAATATAACTTATCCATTCTTCATTACTGCAAAAAGCAAACAAAACAAAACCACATTGCATTACTATTTTCAAAATGGATTGAATGGCATATTCAACAGTGACTGTGTGATGCCAATATTCCCCACTCACTCGTAGTGAAGCACTTATTGTACTAGTGTTGAAAGTAGGCCGGTAGAGTCAGGTACGCAGTACTGATAAAACAATAAGTGCGCGTCGTAAGTACCAGCTCCGCAACAGTGCGGGCATCACATTAGTGACGTGGATGAACATATATGGATAAGCCCATATTAAGGCATCACGTGACCAGAGCCGTCACTGACTGGGTATACGTAAAGACGCAGGGAGATGCAAGGAAAGGGAGGGAGAGAGACAGGGAGAAGATGGGAAACGGAGGGAGGCACGGATGGAGAGAGGGAGTTCTTCCGAGCTTCTGCTGGCCTCTCTCTTTCACTGGTGCATGCCGGGAGCTGGTCCCAACATCCACAAAGTGTGTGTGTATTATTGGTTGTATTTTATGGGGGTAGGAGGGTAGTGTGTATATTGTGTGTGTGGGAGTATTATATTGTGTGTAGAGGTGCAGAGGAGAGTACTAGATTGTGTATCTTGTGTAAGGGTGTTGTGTATATTGTGTTTGGAGCTATAATATTATTGGAGAGATTAGTATTGAGGAGGTATTATAGTGTGTATTGTGGGGAGTATTAGTGTGTGTATTGTTTGTGGGTGACAGATGCTGGGGTATGCAGCAATCCCTGCACTGAGGTCCGAGGCGGCTCTGCATCGCTCGCACGCACTGTGGATGACCAAGCATGTGCCCATGATAATCATGGCCTTAGAGGGATGAGTGTGTCAGAGCCTAGAAGGGGCATATAAATATATAATGGAGGAGGGAGGAGGAGGGAGGAGGAGGAGATGATAGCATTGTAAAAGTTAACAAGATAGTTAGTTTAAGCAGAAAGTGAGGAGAGGTTAGAGATAAGGGTAGATGTCAGAGGAGAGAGTTCAATTAAGCTCAGGTATCTAGTAGGACAGGGGTGAGGGGAATGAGAAGTGGTGGATGATGAGAGCAGAAGAGGTCATGTACAAATAGACCTTGTTAGTCAGAGAGCAGACATTCCAGAGGGCACGTGAGAAGTGAAGAGTAAAGTGAGACATGGAATGTGGATTACATTAGATGGGTTAATACGCTTAGCAGGGAGGTGGAGAGAGAGAGGCAAGAGGCAGAGAGTGGTGTAGGGGTTGAGGAAGAGATGTTGCATGTACCTTATCAGAACATTAAAGAACATCAATTCACACTGGTGCAGAGTTGATGATGATTCCAGTTCACCTCCAATTCAATTTTAACAGAACTTTTTCATTCTTCATTACTGCAAAAAAAAAAAGTATAAAACATTGCATTACTATTTTCAAAATGGATTGAATTCCCCCAACAATAACTATGTGTTACCAATATATCCCTCTCAGTCCCACTGCAGCACATACTGTACCAGTGTGAAAGTAGGAAGGTACACAGTAACGGTAAAACAATACGTGCCGGTACTATGCACCATATGAATTATAAGGGGATGTAAATCTCCCAGTCTCTCTCCATATCCGCAACAGAGTGGGCTCCGGTCAGTGGCATGGATGCCCATGTATGGATATGCTCATATTTGGGCATCCCATGTCACTGACCGGAGCCGGCTCTGAGTATAGGGATATATGCGGAGACGCAGAGGTGCAAGGAAATGGGAGGAGGCACGGTGAGAAACAGGGAGAGACCACAGGAAGATAGAGGGCAACAACTTCCACAAGGTACATGTATGTGTATAATTGTTTGTATTTTGTGCAGAGGGGGTAATTTCAGATAAAATACAATTCTCCACCCTCTACGAAATAATTCCACTTTGTTCAGTAAGCCAGAAAGTCTTGGTCCCATGGGGACTGAATTTTAATGCAAATAAGGTCCTTAATACACAAGTAAAGAATATAGTTACTTATTCTCTACTGTAAGAAGTGCCACATTGCCCACTATTTGGGTCCTGTGCCCAGATTGTGACCATGCATGGCAGAGGTGAGATTCCACCAACACCAATTTGCTACACTCTCCAAGAGAGATAATTGTGGTCAGAGGTGGAACTAGGGGAGGGGGTGAGCAGGGTCACTGCCCAGGGAGTAACCTGACAGGGGGCACGGAAATCTCATTTAGTGCATATGGTGCGGCACTGCATTGATTGACCGGTCAATCTGCACTGCTGCCTGTCACAGTGACATCATGATCGGGCACTGTGATCAGCTATAGCACTGACCCAGGTGAGATAGTTCAGCACTTTACAAGGAGGGAACAGATGTTGTGGGTGACAGATGCTGGGGGTAGGCCAAGACTGTTGGCCAGAGTAACGTGGAGACTTACTGCACTCTGCATGCCCATCCTCTCCCTGACATCAGGGGAAGGAAGTGGCCCTGGGGTGTGTGTAGGTATGCCAGATGTCAGTGTATGCATAAGTAAGTATGTCTGTGTAGTGGGAGGTGTAGGGGCGTTAAGCTGGAGGACTTAAAACAGGCACACATCTCACTTCGCTGCGGACAATTTCCCTTTGCATAAGATTCTTGTGATTATGTCAATGATGATCAATAACTGCATCATAACACAGCCGCTCTATACAGAAGATGTACTTGCTATCAATGGTCATGGAGGTAATACGTCACACAATGTACAGATATAGCAAGGATTATTTCTTCCTCTGGTGCATTATGGCATTATGATGGGAAATGTTGTGAGATTCTGCATTATCAGCATCACTGAATCTTTTGGAAATTAAGTGATATTCTATGTTTTAATGCAATATTATGGGTGATCAGCCGGTAAAATAATAATAGCTTGCTGTATCTGTAGCCATGCTCTACCCATGATGTGCTGAATCAATGACTGCAGAGAGATTCAGAGTGGTAAACATGACTGGAACGCATTTCTAAATAATGGGCAGCAAAGCAGTGCAGAATAGGAGGTGAAAGTATTTAAAATGGAAGACCCTTAGCAGCTGTGTGGGGAGTAGACAGTACAGACTGACCAAGTAAATGGTAAAAGGAGTAACTTCAACATTACTTGGCTTTGTTCTCCACATTGAAGCTTTCCTCCTCTTTACATCACTAATACTGATGCCATGTGTAACCTGTACTGAGAGTTATATAATCTACTGGCCTAGATGAAACCATGTGATGCAAACAGGATCCATCCCACTCCAGATTCATAGAATTGAACCACCTCAACCTTTCATAACAATCACATAGAACTGCAGCTGTGCGCTACTGCACATGTTCTTGTTATGAATGGTAGTAGATGTGGTCCTTGGGTCTTTACTTCATACTGTAGCCACACTCTACTCATGATGTATTGAATCAATGAAAACTTGCATGGTTCAGATCACAGGAAGGGGTAGAGTAGAGATGAAAATTTTCAATGTGAAACCCGTAGCAGCTGGATTGTGTGGAGTCAATAAAACGACAAATACTAAATGGTAAATGAGAAATATACACATTGCTTATCTGTCTCTGTGTAGTAATTTTCATTCTGTTCAACTGTCCTTCAAATTTTCTCTTTTGCAAGAAAAGGAACACATGGCTTCAATATTCACTTCTGTTCTGCAGTCATCCCTCCTGAAATAAAAGTTAAGCATTGCATTGTTATTATGATAATACATACAATAAACCTTGCTCCAAACCATTTGATGCAAAGCAAATCCACCTCCCACCCACAGCTGTGCTCCGTCTAGAGCATGCATGTCAAACTCCAGTCCTCGAGGGTCCCAAACAGGCCAGGTTTTCAGTAGGGATATCCTGAAAACCTGGCCTGTTTGCTGCCCTCGAGGACTGGAGTTTGACATCCTTGTTCTTGAGCTTCTACCACGCAAGTCATCCATGTGAGTGACACTGTACTGCAGTCCTGGTCTGCACACAATCTACTGAATCAATGACATCACACTGTAAAGGCAATCTACAAGATGTATTAGTTGTCCACACTTCCGAAATGTTACTTTTATGTCCAAATCACTTATTCCCATGACCTGATATTTGTATTTGTTATTTATAGGATTTTCACATGTATTACTACTGTGAAACGCTATATACATTAATAGTGCTATATAAATAAATACATACACATTTATATATAATAATAATAACAGCATGTTCTTTTAAAGCGCTGCTAGTTTTACGTAGCGCTATACAGAGACATTTTGCAGACACAAGTCCCTGCCCCATAGAGCTTACAATCTATGACATTGGTGCCTGAGGCACAGAGGATATGAAGTGACTTGCCCAAGGTCACACACACACAAATATATATACATAAATATATACATATATATACACACACACACACACACACACACACACACACACACACACACATATATATGAAAACTAACACAGAAAAAAAGAATCCCCTGAATAGCACTCTAACATACACAAATTGTATCAATAAAGGTTTATTAATCACATACACATAAATGGTTAAAATGAGGAGCAGTGGTGACCTACAAAGCTGTTATAAACTGAACCTTAAGGTGTGGGGAAAAATGCTACACTGCAGTAATAAGTACAAAGTGTGTAAATAAAGTGTAGAGGCAAGAAATATATGGAAATGAGAACACTCAGACCGGCCGGTCAAGTACTACCTAAGTTGAAGCCCCCTGTGTGAAGTGCTTGTATGAAACTAGTGTATAACTAACAAGCAAGGAAATGAATAAGTTAATTATATAAGTTAGTAATATGATCCAAGCCTATAGATATGAAACACACAGATGAGCAAAAAATTGGCAGATATAACTAACAAGCCAAAATAGGTAGCAAAAGTACTTAGACCAGTCCTGAGTGTACAGCAAAGTGTCCAGCAGAGTGATAGCAGATATCACCAGCTTAACTGCTCGTAGGTTCAGGGAGAGTGAGTCTCAGCACATGCTCCCAGGGTTGCTTGGAGCACAGACTGCAAGATTCAGCGGAGAGAAGGAGAAACAGCTGAGATCACCACCACATCCTAGATGAGACAGACAAGTCCTGACATGCATGTTTCACCACTTGCTTGTCCGGGGGCTTAACATATAGACAGTTGATAGATGTATTTGAAGTTGCATATTCTGTGCCGTGGATTAATCAGTATACTGAAAGCAACTGAAGATGGTACAGTAGCTGTGATAGGTTGGCCTCATAGCTCCTCCTTCAATGGAGGACTCGGCTCACGGAGCACTTAAATCTCTAAATGCCCAAAGAAAAAAATAAGCATGCAGTACTTAAAGTGAAAGTAAAATGAGAAATGAAATAAACACACACATTGAAAAATCACTCACCCGACTGAGAGCGCCTTCTACAGAGCGCTGTACCACTGCTCAGCTAGCAGCTAAAACTGTCTCATTTTCCCACCATTGAAGTTTACACATGTCCACGCCCCACTCTAACAAGACGCTGTGTACGGAAGCTCGCAGGAGACAAACTAGTGAGAGAAGGTGTAGCTGCTAGCCACACTCCACGAGGTGCATTGTGGGAAATGTAGTTCTTTGCCTGCTAGCTTCTCTGACTGGTTACTGATCACGTGATGTCACTAGGGGCGGGATTAGTGTGTTGCAATGTAACGGCCCGGCTGTATGATTGTCACAGAAGGGGGGAGCCTGAGAATGTCACGGATTTAATTACACATGTAATGATGTAATAACACAGCCATGAACTAAGTCAGTATACATATGGTCATGTGATATTTATAATGCATTTATTAACATTATTGTGTGGATTTGGGCTGAATTAAACTTGTATGGGATTGTCACTTTAATATCACAGTACCACTACTGTTTAACACTTATAATGACCTCCTGATTACAGATTATTAGGGACAGACTTAAAAAGGCCTGTGTAAATATTTATTATAGAGTGGCCTCTTTACTTTATAATATCAGGGAGTATCAGACAGGCCTGTGTTTATTTTTAATATACATTAGGGTGACCTGACTCCAGATTATTGGCCTTTCCCTCTGACAAATGCATATTTTCCTATACTGTGTTAATTTTGTTAGAACAAAATAAATATTCATGCGCTAAATGACAGTACCAGTGTGAGTCCCAATAAGAAGTAGTGAGGTAAAAAACCATGGTACCAGCAACATATGTAACTGATGGGGAGGGTGCTAAAATATATGGAGTGTGGCGTCCTGATTGCTAAATGAGGTGTATTATATCATAAGTGCATATAACAATATCCCTCATAGCAATCTATTAAGAACCAACAAGAACTAGGTAGCACAATAATCAGTGCTGCAGTTATAGCCTAATAATAAGTATATATATATATATATATATATATATATATATATATATATATACTGCTGCGGCCAAGTTTATTCGAGCATTTGCCCGTTCTTGGCCGCAGCAGTAGCCTGGCGCGCGCCCGAGAGTGACGGGCGCGCGCCGAAGCAGCGGAAGAGCGCCCTCCGATCGGGGCGCTCTCCCTACCGCTGCCGGGTCCGCCGGGTCCCCCGGAACCCCCTGCCGCTGTCCCGCGATCGCGGGACACCAGGGCTCCCTCGGGGAGCCGCTGGACGCGCGTGCAGGGGGCGCACGCTCCCGAAGACGCGTGACCGCGCGGCTATGACGCGCGGCACGCCGAGGGGCGGCCACTAGCAAGCCGGGAAATCTCCCGGCTTGCGGTACCGGCCACACTCGAATAAAGTGTGTCGGTACTATATATATATAATATATATATGTAACCCATATTCCCCCACCCAATCGCAGATAGGGTGCATGTGAGGGGAGCTATATGTATTACCAGTGTGGTGCTTTACCTGTGAGGCTCACAGGAGGCCTGAGCCTCCGCCAATGAGAGCCTGGGGTGTATCCTCCTGAACAATACTATATGGTGCAGCGCCTCCACCTGTGATGGCTCCAAGCAGAGCGGGAGTTGTTCCTCACAGGACAATAATATAATATCACGCACACAGCATATAAAAGAACAGTGACTTTTCTAACAGTAACATAACTATGCATGTCATACATTAAGTGTCTCTCTTCTAGGAGACACAGTAACTCACGTGTCTCGCAGGATGCAACCCCTCACCGTGTACCCACACCATGTCCAACTCCCCACACCACAACCCCACCCCCAAAATAAGGTATGTGTGTGTGTGACTGCACAGCCACTATGTACTGATTTATAGTTGGTGCACTTATGGATGTTACCTGCCGAGCGCTCCAGCGCTAGGACCTGCAAACAGACTTCGCAAAGGATCCGACGGTGAAGATACGTCAGGGTTACCTTCCAGGGCGATCCCACCCGGTTGGTTGCTGCTGTGCTTGAAGAGGTCTGATCCTAAACCTCTGTAATGGTGCTGCGACAGTCTCTGCTTCCTTCACTTCTCTCTCTCTCTAAAGTGACAGGTTCCTGTACTAGGGCCTGTCCCTGTGACCACCCACCCTCACTAGTGGGAAGTCAGGGCCTCAACTCTAGCCTGGGGATTTCTGGCCTAGGGCAGAATCTCGCAGCTCTCTGCCCACCTTCTTTCCCCCTTTGTCCCCTAAGTCTCACTCACTCACGTGCTTCCCAGTCTGCTTCCTGACTGCACAAAACAATGTATCAAATTCCCTGCTGCAGAGAATCTGCAAGTCTCAGTGGCTGGTTGGTTGCAGGTGACAGGGAACATAGGGCATTCACCAGAGGCTGCTGGGGGATGTAGTCCACTCAGAACCTCTTTCCTATGGGGACTGTGTGCGCGGTCTCTACTGCACCTGTGCAAAGCTGTAGTGGCCACCGCTACACATAACTGCACCTGCGCAACCTACCAGATCTCCTGTACACTTGTAATGGCCACCACTACCCTTGCCAACCTCTGCGTATTGCGCGAACCTCGCACCAAACACAACATGGCCGCTGTGGCTATCTGCGCATGCTCGAGCATCAGGGCCCCCGACGGCGCCGGCACAGATAGCAGCGCCAACTGGGAAAAGTCGCCATCCCCTTCCCCCACTGCCACAGGGGTAAGGCAAGGGGCAAAGGAACATCAGGGAAGCCGGGAGTGGCCCCCTTACATATATATATATTGTGGTTGACAAATCACCCAAAAATCTACTCGCTGAACAAAAAAATCTACTCATCACCTAGCCCCGCCCCAGGCCCGCTTTAAAAAAAATTGAATAAATTCCTAGTAAGAACAACATTCGTTTTTGACATGTTTATTTATTGTATTACATTATACTACAATTAGTCCTTGTTAAGAGTGTGTGTGTGACACAGAGAGAGTGTGCGTGTGTGTGTGACACAGAGAGTGTGTGAGACACAGAGAGTGTGTGAGACACAGAGAGTGTGTGAGACACAGAGAGTGTGTGAGATAGGGTGAGGCAGAGGGTGACAGGGTGAGGCAGAGGGTGACAGGGTGAGACAGAGAATGACAGGGTGATACCGAGAGATACAGAGGTTGACAGGGAGAAAATGGGTGACATTGTGTGACACAGGGTGACAGGGTGAGACAGAGGGTGACAGGGTGAGACAGAGGGTGACAGGGGGAAACAGAGGGTGACAGAAAGTGAGACAGAGGGTGACAGAAAGTGAGACAGAGGGCGACAGAAAGTGAGACAGAGGGAAACAGGGTGGGTGACACACACACACACACACACACACACACACACACACACACACACACACACACACTCTCCCTCTTACACACACACTCTCTCTCTCCCTCTCACACACACACACACACAGACAGACAGACATCAAACCCCTCCCCTCTGCGAGAGCGAGGGTCCGCCCTCACAAATTCCTCTATGCCTCTTATCAGCGGTGCAGACAGGAGATGAAATACAGCAGTGACCGCACGACCCTTCTTTTGGCGATGTTACATATATATACTGATAATAGTAAAAAGCAGAACAAATAATATAAAAAGGCAATTGCTTGCTTGGGAAGTAGCTTCTGCTGGGCCCAATTTGAGGAATCCCTTGTCAGTAGGGCCGCCAGCAGAAATCTTGGGGCCCAGGACAAATGCAAGGATCAGGCCCCCCTCCCTACCCCATAGCACACCTACCATGACATTTTTTTTAGGGCACAACTTTTACTCAAATGGTAGTGTTGCAAGGCCTATTTCACACCTCGCAAACCCCCCCATTTTACACTTTTTTATATTTTTATATATATATAAAAAGAGAGAGAGAGAGAGAGAGACAATCAAGTGGTTTCTTCTTCTCTTAGCCAAAGACGTACTACTCTATGTTCCTTTTCTCATTCTCCTATTTTTGTACCTTGGTATAATTGTATATACATACTTCACAGCATATGTTCCACCAAAGTAACTACGTCAGCGATGACAGCGACCAACAGTGGCACTACTGTGTTTAGGGTTCTACAGTGCACAGCCACCCTACACTACCCATCTGGTATTTCCACAGCCCAGATAGTTGAACAAACTGGCTGCGGTCCATATTACCTCTGACTCCAGCAATGCTTGGACAGTTTCCCCTATCTCTTTCTGCTCAATTTATTGGATACATAGCTTTGGATATATTTCAGCATTCTATGACACTCAGGATAGCGCTCATGATGTCATCAACAACCAGGGGACTCCCAATAGTTGCTATTATGTGATCAATTTTTACTGCACGCAGTCCTGAGTATACTATCAGCTTTGCCACAGTTGAGAGTCTGGCACATTTCTCTGCTGTACAAATGTGTCAGAGAACACATCCAGGCATTCAGTATACATCCCAGTTAGGCAGCGCTTATAGTAAGTGCGACGCGACGGGAGTAACGCTGGCGACTCAAAATTTGGAGCTGGGGAAATCAGATTTTTCAGAGGCTGTCGCCACATGTGACAGCCTCTGAACCAATCAATGCCCATGTCGCCAGCGACATCCCCGAAAGTTAAATTATAACTTTCGCAGGTGACGTCACCCGTCACTTCGCCAGTCGCGTTGCTGGCACTATAAGCATGACCTAGGGGAGGGCCCAGGAGACTCCCATACAACTCTGGAGAGTTTCTCTTAATTAAGGTAACTTTCCACTATGTGTCCTGTTCACAGCAATGCAGTACTAACTACATTTAAGCATGTCTGTAAGATACAAAAGTTAACCCATCATGCACCTTGGCCTAGGGAGGATTTGTTCCTATAAAGTACACCCAGTTTGGCAATGATTTTGGATGTCAGATTATCAATATGCAACTCAAATTTTAAATGGGAGTGAAACCAAATGCCAAGATATTTAAAATTAGTGACACTTTAGTTGGCTTCAATTAATTACTGCATTTATAAAATTCTGCAGAGCATCTAGTAACCTTGTAATATTAAAAGATGGCAGCCTTGGTATGTTATGCCTCTTTTTTCCTGTACACCGCAAAGGATTTTGTGGCCTATTCTAGTAACTCTGAAGTGAGGCAAACCACTTCTAAATAGCTCTCTTTATGTGAATTGGCCTACTTTGCTATGCTGTAAGCCAGGCCTGCACAGTTCCAGTCCTCGAGAGCCGCAAACAGGCCAGGTTTTCAGGATACCCTAACCCTAACTTCTTTCACTGCAGCCATTGTAATCAGACACTGCTAATGGAGGGTATGATACATTCTCTACCACTGAAAGAATATACATCTCAGTGGTAGACGGCTGATAAGAAGCTGTTTCAGTCTGGTTCTGCCAATTCGATCGGTTTAAAAAATCCTCCATTTTCAGGTCTATGTATGTTGATCTGATTTCTTAGGCTTTCAAGACGTTATAGCAGTCCTGTTTTTAGTGCTCATTCTCTCCCCCTTTATCTCTCAACTTTTCTCTCTCCCTTTATCACTCACTCCCCCTTTATCTCCTTCTATATGACCCTTGCCTCACTTCCCCTGACTCAAACTAATCAATCTTTAATCACCTCTCTCTACCTCTTCTCCCTCTCCCACTCCCTTCTCGCTCCCTTCTCTCTCACTCTCCCTTCTCTCCATTTTTTCACTCGGACTCCCACTGGTATTAGTATCTCAGATTTATTTTGATTTTTGGTGTGCAACATTTTTCCACATTACATAGCACTTGTGAGCAAGACATCCAGTCCAGCCACGGCTGATGGGACACTGTTCTTTCACTGATCGCTATATCTGAGCTATTGGGAAACAATTTTAAACACTATTACATTCTCTGCTCTTTCTCTCAGCTGCTATCTCGGTCATTGTGCCCAGCATATGGCGTCATCAGGCATATTAATGCTTCCAACATCCCAGGAGAAAATGGTTATATTGTTTTGAACAAGGGGCCTATTTCTGATGACTTATTCCTGCATTAGTAATATGTGTCATATATCTTGGCTCAATCAGAGGCTTGGTTGAAAACTGAGCCCCTGATGGAACCACATGTGCTTAAGGTGGGATATCCTGAAAACCTGACCTGTTGGACAGGCTTGAGTACTGGAGTTGAGAACCCCTGTTCAAACATTTATCTTCCTACCAGTACATAGGTAATTTCAAGAAATTAAACAAAAAAAGGTAGAAAAACTTTAAACAGCAAAATAACCATACAGTAACTTGTAAACCTTGAGAAATGCATCTTAATAGGGTCATGTCACACTGAAAATATAGTATTCCCAGGTTTAACCCTTGCATTCATCAGCCAGATATGTTGAGTCTTTAAGTTGCATTCATTGTTTTGAAATAGACTTGGTATTTTATGTCTCTTTTTTCCTGTACACCGTAAAGGATTTTGCGGCCTAGTCTAGAAACTCTGAAGTGAGACAAATCACTTCGAAAGAGCACTCTACAGTAGATGCGAATTGGCATGGTTTGCTATGCTGCAAGCCCTTCTCGCATGTCCAATCTGTATCTAAAAAGGCTTTGTACGAAGCTGTTTCAGTCTGGTTCTGCCAATTCGATCGGTTTTAAAAAATCCTTCATTTTCAGTGTATGTTGATCTGATTTCTTAGGCTTTAAAAACATTAAAGCAGTCCTGTTTTAAGAGCTCATTCTCTCCCCCTTTCTCTCTCCCTTTATCACTCACTCCCCCTTTATCTCTCTCGATATGACCCTTGCCTTACTTCCCCGACTAAAACTGCCCCCGCTTTAAACACCACTCTTTACCTCTGCTCTCTCTCCCTCTCCCTTCTCTCTCCCTCTCCCTTCTCTCTCATTTTCCCTTCTATCTCACATTCCCTTCTCTCTCACTTTCCCTTCTCTCCATTTTTTCACCCTGACTCCCACTCTATTTCTTTCACTCAACCCGTCTCTTGCTCTCACACATACTCCCAAAGAGTAACCCTAGAAAATACAAGAGATATCTAGAAATCTAATTGCAAGGTAATAAGTCACATTAAGTGAAATGCACAATGGAATAGTCCCCCCCTTTTTTAAAAAAAACGGTAGATTCCTTACATTTTAGCTATTTGCACTTCTATATTTGTAACACTGGTAATTGCTATAATAACACTGTTACTTTTTTTTAGTTTGTACATGCACACACACACAATTAAATGACCTACTGTATCTCAGTACCTCAGATAGACACAGACACACACACACGCCTATGCAGTAAGCGTTCATAAGCCACTTATCAAGCACTTAATGCCTACTGCTATTCAGTAAGCAGTGATAGTGGGTGATAAGGCGGGAAGGTTGGAAGAGATCACGTGCCACTACATGGGTATTCTGAAGTATACACAGCGTGAAGTGTTCGAATAAAGGCCGCTGCTGCTGCAGCTGTACATTCATATGTGCAATAATGAAAGAAAAATCAATGGCGTCTATCCTCATACAATGAGTTTTGGATTCAAATAAGGCATTTCATAGCACAAGGAGAAAAACATATTAGTTAGTAATTTTGCATTTAAAATGGGAAATGCTCAATAATATAATAATATAATTTATAATAATATAATATAGGTCCCTGCCCCATGGAGCTTACAATCTATGTTTTTGGTGCCTGAGGCACAGGGAGATAAAGTGACTTGCCCAAGGTCACAAGGATCTGACACCAGGAATTGAACCAGGCCCCAGGCTTCAAACTCTCAGTGCCACTCAGTGTCTTTTACTCACTGAGCCACTCCCTCTCCACAAGAGTGCAAGAGTGCAAGAGTGCAAGAGTGCAAGAGTGCAAGAGAGCAAGAAAGCAAGAAAGAAAGAAAGCAACTGTCTATACTTCCTAATGTGTGGATTCAGAACCACAAACATGAAAAAATATATAATTAAGCAATAATTAAGAGCGGAGAGAAAAATACTAAAATAATTCAGTCAATTCATAGTGAATTAAAAGAAATTAGAGAATTAGTACATGTAAAATATTTTTATTTGTTAAGAATAGATTGATTTAAGATGACACACACACATACACACACACACACACACACACAATTAAATGACATATCCCTGGACCTCAGACACACACACTGACATTACAATAAGCAGAATAGATACATTTAGTTTTTGTTACAATTTGTCTCACTCCCAGTTGTAAGACATCAATCATTGTAAACTCTTGAACTCCAGGATGAGTTTGCAGCAAAGCTTCATGGGCACTGTAGTTTTTTTGTCTGCTACAAATTCTCTAATTGGTCACTGATCATGTGATGTCAGATGGGCCTGGGCTTTAATTCAAAGTGTTTAACCGAGTGGTGTGTGTCTCAAATACAGTAAGTTGCTTTATTTTTTTATCTCTGGGAATCTTCTGTGATTAAAGAGGGTCTGTTACTGAAAAAGCACAAAGCTGCTGATTACTTTCTGTTTAATAGAGAAATATTCATAAGGTATCAGTGTTTATTTGAGATGTGTCTGTACCTGAAAGGCTCAACCACCCCTGTTTGTGGGGCTCTTGTGTATGAAATAGCCCAGAGCAACTACCCCTAGAGATAATATACACACATACACACCCACATACTGTAATGTGTGTGTGTGTGTGTGTGTGTGTGTGTGTGTGTGTGTGTGTGTGTGTGTGTGTGTATATATATCCACTTTTTATTGTCTCTATAAGAGTTCTGATAAAGATTGTAAATACTGTAAATGTTTATCAGTTGATCAAAAAAGATTTGATCAGAAGAGTTGCCCTGTAAATTATCTATTCAGAGCAGCAATACCAGTATATATGTTAGACAGTGATTGTGGTTTGAATGGTGAATTTTGCAAGTATCTATCTGCGAGTTAATAACATACAAAACATTTACAGACCTGCTGTTATTACTCTGTGAGTTATGATATGATCTCAAACTGTGATTTTTGCCAACATTTGTTTGCTAGCTAGCCACATACAAATCAATTACAGACCTGCTGTTATTACTCTGAGAGTCATGATATGATGATATATGGCAAGAGATCCAAATAATCCTCATCCTATTTACATATCAGCCACAAAAAGGGATTTTTAATAATGTATATGTGTTTTTAATTATCTATGTAGAATTAATAAAATGTTATTATTTTCTGATATCCGCAGTGATTCTGGCCAACCTGACAGATCTGCAGTAATATACTGCAAGACCAATTTGTTTGCTAGCTAGCCACATGCAAATCAATTACAGACCTGCTGTTATTACTCTGAGAGTCATGATATGATGATATATGGCAATAGATTCAAATAATCCTCATCCTATTTACATATCAGCCACAAAAAGGGATTTTTAATAATGTATATGTGTTTTTAATTATCTATGTAGAATTAATAAAATTTTATTATTTTCTGATATCCGCAGTGATTCTGGCCAACCTGACAGATCTGCAGTAATATACTGCAAGACCAATTTGTTTGCTAGCTAGCCACATACAAATCAATTACAGACCTGCTGTTATTACTCTGAGAGTCATGATATGATGATATATGGCAATAGATCCAAATAATCCTCATCCTATTTACATATCAGCCACAAAAAGGGATTTTTAATCATGTATATGTGTTTTTAATTATCTATGTAGAATTAATAACATTTTATTATTTTCTGATATCCGCAGTGATTCTGGCCAACCTGACAGATCTGCAGTAATATACTGCAAGACCAATTTGTTTGCTAGCTAGCCACATACAAATCAATTACAGACCTGCTGTTATTACTCTGAGAGTCATGATATGATGATATATGGCAATAGATCCAAATAATCCTCATCCTATTTACATATCAACCACAAAAAGGGATTTTTAATCATGTATATGTGTTTTTAATTATCTATGTAGAATTAATAAAATTTTATTATTTTCTGATATCCGCAGTGATTCTGGCCAACCTGACAGAACTGCAGTAATATACTGCAAGACCAATTTGTTTGCTAGCTAGCCACATACAAATCAATTACAGACCTGCTGTTATTACTCTGAGAGTCATGATATGATGATATATGGCAATAGATCCAAATAATCCTCATCCTATTTACATATCAGCCACAAAAAGGGATTTTTAATCATGTATATGTGTTTTTAATTATCTATGTAGAATTAATAAAATTTTATTATTTTCTGATATCCGCAGTGATTCTGGCCAACCTGACAGATCTGCAGTAATATACTGCAAGACCAATTTGTTTGCTAGCTAGCCACATACAGTAGCGACATTGCTTATTGAAGCAAAAGCCGCCGGCTCCATGCGGCTGGGAAGCGGGTAGCCGCGGCGCGTGGCGGCGCACTGTGACGTCACAGTAACATGCGCGCCCGTCTTCCCCGTCTTCCCCAGGCTTCCCCGACACCCCTGGAGATCAAATGAAGGTAAGCGGGGGTGCGGGGAAGCAGAGGGGCAGAGCAGGAGCCGGGTACGGTGTCGGGAAGGGAGGTAAATTGCGCGCGAAGTGGAGGGGGGGTGCGTGGGGGAAACGCGGCGGCGCGCGGTTGTTACTGGCGGCAGCTGGGGTAGATCTCGGCGTGCCGTCGTGATTTAGTGCAATAAACAATGTCGGTGCTGTTCAAATCAATTACAGACCTGCTGTTATTACTCTGAGAGTCATGATATGATGATATATGGCAATAGATCCAAATAATCCTCATCCTATTTACATATCAGCCACAAAAAGGGATTTTTAATCATGTATATGTGTTTTTAATTATCTATGTAGAATTAATAAAATTTTATTATTTTCTGATATCCGCAGTGATTCTGGCCAACCTGACAGATCTGCAGTAATATACTGCAAGACCAATTGTTGTCTACCTTTACCATACGAATGACAATAGAGTGCTGTATATAAGGGGAACTCTTCTGATCAAATCTTTTTTGATCAACACTGATAAACATTATATCTATACCCCTTGAGCACCTGTCGTTTGATCCTATATACCTATTCATAACGGTGATTGCGGTCACATTCACGTACTTTAAATACTGTACATGTTAATTTTTCTTTGGTTTGAAATATGGTATTCATTGGTTTATCATCAACCAGCCCTGTTTGTGGGTGGCTCTTTGCATAGTTCTGTGTATTCTCTGTGTTTTTTCTGTTAAGTTTGCTGAGTAACCTTGTGATATAAAGAGATGGCAGCCTTAGTTTGTTATGCCTCTTTTTTTCCCTGTAAATCTCAATGGCTTTTGCGGCCTATCCTAGCCACTCTGAAGTGAGACAAACCGCTTCTAAAGAGTACTCTAGATGCAAATGTAAATAAAAAGTATAATAGAATTTGAACACATGGCTGCTCAACTCAAGTCCTTAAGCCACGAAACATGTCTGAATTTCAGGATTTTCCAGCTTCAGCACAAGTGGCTCAAACAGAGGCTTGTTTGAAGACAGAGACCCTGATTGAGCCACCTGTGCTGAAGCAGGGACTGATTAAAGCATCTGTGTTGAAGCTTGGATATCCTGAACACCTGACCTCCCTTCTCTCTCTCCCTTTCCCTTCTCTCTCTTTCCATTCTCAACCTCTCCCTTCTCTCTCCTCTCTCCCTCTCCCTTCTCTCTCCTCTCTCCCTCTCCCTTCTCTCTCCTCTCGCCCTTCTCTCTCCTCTCTCTCTCTCTCGCCCTTCTCTCTCCTCTCTCTCTCTCGCCCTTCTCTCTCCTCTCTCTCTCGCGCTTCTCTCTCCTCTCTCTCTCTCGCCCTTCTCTCTCCTCTCTCTCTCTCGCCCTTCTCTCTCCTCTCTCTCTCTCGCCCTTCTCT
>NW_027454440.1:0-79363 GCF_040206685.1 Ascaphus truei | reverse complement strand
CTCACAGTGACATTACCACTGAGGCACTGAGATACTCTCTCCCCACAGTGACATTACCACTGAGGCACTGAGATACTCTTTCCCCACAGTGACATTACCACTGAGGCACTGAGATATTCTCTCCTCACAGTGACATTACCACTGAGGCACTGAGATACTCTCTCCCCACAGTGACATTACCACTGAGGCACTGAGATACTCTCTCCCCACAGTGACATTACCACTGAGACACTGAGATACTCTCTCCCCACAGTGACATTACCACTGAGATACTCTTTCCCCACAGTGACATTACCACAGAGGTACTCTTTCCCCACAGTGACATTACCTCTGAGATACTGAGATACTCTTCCCCACAGTGATATTACCACTGAGATACTCTCTCCCCACAGTGACATTACCACTGAGACACTGAGATACTCTTCCCCACATTGACATTACCACTGAGGCACTGAGATACTCTCTCCCCACAGTGACATTACCACTGAGGCACTGAGATACTCTCTCCCCACAGTGACATTACCACTGAGACACTGAAATACTCTCTCCCCACAGTGACATTACCACTGAGACACTGAGATACTCTTTCCCCACAGTGACATTACCACTGAGATACTCTCTCCCCACAGTGACATTACCACTGAGATACTCTTTCCCCACAGTGACATTACCACTGAGATACTGAGATACTCTCTCCCCACAGTGACATTACCACTGAGATACTCTTTCCCCACAGTGACATTGCCACTGAGATACTGAGATACTCTCTCCCCACAGTGACATTACCACTGAGACACTGAGATACTCTCTCCCCACAGTGACATTACCACTGAGGCACTGAGATACTCTCTCCCCACAGTGACATTACCACTGAGATACTCTTTCCCCACAGTGACATTACCACTGAGACACTGAGATACTCTTTCCCCACAGTGACATTACCACTGAGGCACTGAGATACTCTCTCCCCACAGTGACATTACCACTGAGACACTGAGATACTCTTTCCCCACAGTGACATTACACCGAGATACTCTTTCCCCATAGTGACATTATCACTGAGATACTGAGATACTCTCTCCCCACAGTGACATTACCACTGAGACACTGAGATACTCTTTCCCCACAGTGACATTACCACTGAGACACTGAGACACTCTTTCCCCACCGTGACATTACCACTGAGACACTGAGATACTCTCTCCCCACAGTGACATTACCACTGAGACACTGAGATACTCTTTCCCCACAGTGACATTACCACTGAGATACTGAGATACTCTTTCCCCACAGTGACATTACCACTGAGACACTGAGATACTGAGATACTCTCTCCCCACAGTGACATTACCACTGAGACACTGAGATACTGAGATACTCTTTCCCCACAGTGACATTACCACTGAGACACTGAGAATACTCTTTCCCACAGTGACATTATCACCGAGATACTGAGATACTCTTTCCCCACAGTGACATTACCACTGAGATACTGAGATACTCTTTCCCCACAGTGACATTACCACTGAGATACTCTCTCCCCACAGTGACATTACCACTGAGATACTCTTTCCCCACAGTGACATTACCACTGAGATACTCTTTCCCCACAGTGACATTACCACTGAGGCACTGAGATACTCTTTCCCCACAGTGAAATTACCACTGAGATACTCTTTCCCCACAGTGACATTACCACTGAGAAACTCTTTCCCCACAGTGACATTACCACTGAGATACTCTTTCCCCACAGTGACATTACCACTGAGATACTCTTTCCCCACAGTGACATTACTACTGAGATACTCTTTCCCCACAATGACATTACCACTGAGATACTCTTTCCCCACAGTGACATTACCACTGAGACACTCTTTCCCCACAGTGACATTACCACTGAGGCACTGAGATACTCTTTCCCCACAGTGACATTACCACTGAGACACTCTTTCCCCACAGTGACATTACCACTGAGCCACTGAGATACTCTTTCCCCACAGTGACATTACCACTGAGATACTCTTTCCCCACAGTGACATTACCACTGAGATACTCTTTCCCCACAGTGACATTACCACTGAGATACTCTTTCCCCACAGTGACATTACCACTGAGATACTCTTTCCCCACAGTGACATTACTACTGAGATACTCTTTCCCCACAGTGACATTACTACTGAGACACTGAGATACTCTCTCCCCACAGTGACATTACCACTGAGACACTGAGATACTCTCTCCCCACAGTGACATTACCACTGAAACACTGAGATACTCTCTCCCCACAGTGACATTACCACTGAGACACTGAGATACTCTCTCCCCACAGTGACATTACCACTGAGACACTGAGATACTCTCTCCCCACAGTGACATTACCACTGAGACACTGAGATACTCTCTCCCCACAGTGACATTACCACTGAGACACTGAGATACTCTCTCCCCACAGTGACATTACCACTGAGACACTGAGATACTCTCTCCCCACAGTGACATTACCACTGAGACACTGAGATACTCTTTCCCCACAGTGACATTACCACTGAGGCACTGAGATACTCTTTCCCCACAGTGACATTACCACTGAGGCACTGAGATATTCTCTCCTCACAGTGACATTACCACTGAGGCACTGAGATACTCTCTCCCCACAGTGACATTACCACTGAGGCACTGAGATACTCTCTCCCCACAGTGACATTACCACTGAGACACTGAGATACTCTCTCCCCACAGTGACATTACCACTGAGATACTCTTTCCCCACAGTGACATTACCTCTGAGATACTGAGATTCTCTTCCCCACAGTGATATTACCACTGAGATACTCTCTCCCCACAGTGACATTACCACTGAGACACTGAGATACTCTCTCCCCACAGTGACATTACCACTGAGATACTCTTTCCCCACAGTGACATTACCACTGAGATACTCTTTCCCCACAGTGACATTACCACTGAGGCACTGAGATACTCTTTCCCCACAGTGAAATTACCACTGAGATACTCTTTCCCCACAGTGACATTACCACTGAGAAACTCTTTCCCCACAGTGACATTACCACTGAGATACTCTTTCCCCACAGTGACATTACCACTGAGATACTCTTTCCCCACAGTGACATTACTACTGAGATACTCTTTCCCCACAATGACATTACCACTGAGATACTCTTTCCCCACAGTGACATTACCACTGAGACACTCTTTCCCCACAGTGACATTACCACTGAGGCACTGAGATACTCTTTCCCCACAGTGACATTACCACTGAGACACTCTTTCCCCACAGTGACATTACCACTGAGCCACTGAGATACTCTTTCCCCGCAGTGACATTACCACTGAGATACTCTTTCCCCACAGTGACATTACCACTGAGATACTCTTTCCCCACAGTGACATTACCACTGAGATACTCTTTCCCCACAGTGACATTACCACTGAGATACTCTTTCCCCACAGTGACATTACTACTGAGATACTCTTTCCCCACAGTGACATTACTACTGAGACACTGAGATACTCTCTCCCCACAGTGACATTACCACTGAGACACTGAGATACTCTCTCCCCACAGTGACATTACCACTGAAACACTGAGATACTCTCTCCCCACAGTGACATTACCACTGAGACACTGAGATACTCTCTCCCCACAGTGACATTACCACTGAGACACTGAGATACTCTCTCCCCACAGTGACATTACCACTGAGACACTGAGATACTCTCTCCCCACAGTGACATTACCACTGAGACACTGAGATACTCTCTCCCCACAGTGACATTACCACTGAGACACTGAGATACTCTCTCCCCACAGTGACATTACCACTGAGACACTGAGATACTCTTTCCCCACAGTGACATTACCACTGAGGCACTGAGATACTCTTTCCCCACAGTGACATTACCACTGAGGCACTGAGATATTCTCTCCTCACAGTGACATTACCACTGAGGCACTGAGATACTCTCTCCCCACAGTGACATTACCACTGAGGCACTGAGATACTCTCTCCCCACAGTGACATTACCACTGAGACACTGAGATACTCTCTCCCCACAGTGACATTACCACTGAGATACTCTTTCCCCACAGTGACATTACCTCTGAGATACTGAGATACTCTTCCCCACAGTGATATTACCACTGAGATACTCTCTCCCCACAGTGACATTACCACTGAGACACTGAGATACTCTCTCCCCACAGTGACATTACCACTGAGATACTCTTTCCCCACAGTGACATTACCTCTGAGATACTGAGATACTCTTCCCCACAGTGATATTACCACTGAGATACTCTCTCCCCACAGTGACATTACCACTGAGACACTGAGATACTCTTCCCCACATTGACATTACCACTGAGGCACTGAGATACTCTCTCCCCACAGTGACATTACCACTGAGGCACTGAGATACTCTCTCCCCACAGTGACATTACCACTGAGACACTGAAATACTCTCTCCCCACAGTGACATTACCACTGAGACACTGAGATACTCTTTCCCCACAGTGACATTACCACTGAGATACTCTCTCCCCACAGTGACATTACCACTGAGATACTCTTTCCCCACAGTGACATTACCACTGAGATACTGAGATACTCTCTCCCCACAGTGACATTACCACTGAGATACTCTTTCCCCACAGTGACATTGCCACTGAGATACTGAGATACTCTCTCCCCACAGTGACATTACTACTGAGACACTGAGATACTCTCTCCCCACAGTGACATTACCACTGAGACACTGAGATACTCTTTCCCCACAGTGACATTACCACTGAGGCACTGAGATACTCTTTCCCCACAGTGACATTACCACTGAGGCACTGAGATATTCTCTCCTCACAGTGACATTACCACTGAGGCACTGAGATACTCTCTCCCCACAGTGACATTACCACTGAGGCACTGAGATACTCTCTCCCCACAGTGACATTACCACTGAGACACTGAGATACTCTCTCCCCACAGTGACATTACCACTGAGACACTGAGATACTCTTCCCCACATTGACATTACCACTGAGGCACTGAGATACTCTCTCCCCACAGTGACATTACCACTGAGGCACTGAGATACTCTCTCCCCACAGTGACATTACCACTGAGACACTGAAATACTCTCTCCCCACAGTGACATTACCACTGAGACACTGAGATACTCTTTCCCCACAGTGACATTACCACTGAGATACTCTCTCCCCACAGTGACATTACCACTGAGATACTCTTTCCCCACAGTGACATTACCACTGAGATACTAAGATACTCTCTCCCCACAGTGACATTACCACTGAGATACTCTTTCCCCACAGTGACATTGCCACTGAGATACTGAGATACTCTCTCCCCACAGTGACATTACTACTGAGACACTGAGATACTCTCTCCCCACAGTGACATTACCACTGAGGCACTGAGATACTCTCTCCCCACAGTGACATTACCACTGAGATACTCTTTCCCCACAGTGACATTACCACTGAGACACTGAGATACTCTTTCCCCACAGTGACATTACCACTGAGGCACTGAGATACTCTCTCCCCACAGTGACATTACCACTGAGACACTGAGATACTCTTTCCCCACAGTGACATTACACCGAGATACTCTTTCCCCATAGTGACATTATCACTGAGATACTGAGATACTCTCTCCCCACAGTGACATTACCACTGAGACACTGAGATACTCTTTCCCCACAGTGACATTACCACTGAGACACTGAGACACTCTTTCCCCACAGTGACATTACCACTGAGACACTGAGATACTCTCTCCCCACAGTGACATTACCACTGAGACACTGAGATACTCTTTCCCCACAGTGACATTACCACTGAGATACTGAGATACTCTTTCCCCACAGTGACATTACCACTGAGACACTGAGATACTCTCTCCCCACAGTGAAATTACCACTGAGACACTGAGATACTCTCTCCCCACAGTGACATTACCACTGAGACACTGAGATACTGAGATACTCTTTCCCCACAGTGACATTACCACTGAGACACTGAGATACTCTTTCCCCACAGTGACATTATCACCGAGATACTGAGATACTCTTTCCCCACAGTGACATTACCACTGAGATACTGAGATACTCTTTCCCCACAGTGACATTACCACTGAGATACTCTCTCCCCACAGTGACATTACCACTGAGATACTCTTTCCCCACAGTGACATTACCACTGAGATACTCTTTCCCCACAGTGACATTACCACTGAGGCACTGAGATACTCTTTCCCCACAGTGACATTACCACTGAGATACTCTTTCCCCACAGTGACATTACCACTGAGATACTCTTTCCCCACAGTGACATTACCACTGAGATACTCTTTCCCCACAGTGACATTACCACTGAGATACTCTTTCCCCACAGTGACATTACTACTGAGATACTCTTTCCCCACAATGACATTACCACTGAGATACTCTTTCCCCACAGTGACATTACCACTGAGACACTCTTTCCCCACAGTGACATTACCACTGAGGCACTGAGATACTCTTTCCCCACAGTGACATTACCACTGAGACACTCTTTCCCCACAGTAACATTACCACTGAGGCACTGAGATACTCTTTCCCCACAGTGACATTACCACTGAGATACTCTTTCCCCACAGTGACATTACCACTGAGATACTCTTTCCCCACAGTGACATTACCACTGAGATACTCTTTCCCCACAGTGACATTACCACTGAGATACTCTTTCCCCACAGTGACATTACTACTGAGATACTCTTTCCCCACAGTGACATTACTACTGAGACACTGAGATACTCTTTCCCCACAGTGACATTACCACTGAGACACTGAGATACTCTTTCCCCACAGTGACATTACCACTGAGATACTCTTTCCCCACAGTGACATTACCACTGAGATACTCTCTCCCCACAGTGACATTACCACTGAGGCACTGAGATACTCTTTCCCCACTGTGACATTACCACTGAGATACTCTCTCCCCACAGTGACATTACCACTGAGACACTGAGATACTCTCTCCCCACGGTGACATTACCACTGAGACACTGAGATACTCTTTCCCCACAGTGACATTACCACTGAGACACTGAGATACTTTCTCCCCACAGTGACATTACCACTGAGACACTGAGATACTCTTTCCCCACAGTGACATTACTACTGAGACACTGAGATATTCTTTCCCCACAGTGACATTACCACTGAGATACTGAGATACTCTTTCCCCACAGTGACATTACCACTGAGACACTGAGATACTCTCTCCCCAGAGTGACATTACCACTGAGACACTGAGATACTCTTTCCCCACAGTGACATTACCACTGAGATACTCTTTCCCCACAGTGACATTACCACTGAGATACTCTTTCCCCACAGTGACATTACCACTGAGATACTGAGATACTCTTTCCCCACAGTGACATTACCACTGAGACACTGAGATACTCTCTCCCCACAGTGACATTACCACTGAGACACTGAGATACTCTTTCCCCACAGTGACATTACCACTGAGATACTCTCTCCCCACAGTGACATTACCACTGAGACACTCTTTCCCCACAGTGACATTACCACTGAGATACTGAGATACTCTCTCCCCACAGTGACATTACCACTGAGACACTCTTTCCCCACAGTGACATTACCACTGAGATACTCTTTCCCCACAGTGACATTACCACTGAGACACTCTTTCCCCACAGTGACATTACCACTGAGATACTGAGATACTCTCTCCCCACAGTGACATTACCACTGAGACACTCTTTCCCCACAGTGACATTACCACTGAGATACTCTTTCCCCACAGTGACATTACCACTGAGACACTCTTTCCCCACAGTGACATTACCACTGAGATACTCTTTCCCCACAGTGACATTACCACTGAGACACTCTTTCCCCACAGTGACATTACCACTGAGATACTCTTTCCCCACAGTGACATTACCACTGAGACACTGAGATACTCTTTCAACCCCAATATTATACAGGACATAATACAGAGATAAATAATACAATTAGGGACATGTGCATAATACAGAAAACAAATATTGGGGGAAATGAGACCCTGTCCTGAAGAGCTTACAGTCTAAGTAAGATACATCTCAGTAGACGGGACACCCTTCATGCTCCTTGTCCTTTTAGTCCCTGTCACCCCAGTGATTGGATACAGATGGTTCTGGGTGCAGCTCACTGTCCTTGTCCCCATGTAGGGAAGTCCACGGTGGCTGTGCTCCTGGAGAGGTTCTATGACCCCAGTCAGGGGGAGGTCCGGCTGGACGGCGTGGACATACGAACCCTCGACCCATCGTGGCTGAGAAGAGAGGTCATTGGATTCATCAATCAGGTACAAGGCAGCAGCAGAGCGGTGATTACTCGCCGTGTGATTCGCACAATCAGACGCCCTGAGTAGAAATAAACACGTGCTATGTTGGGAGACTCGCAGAGACAGCAGGTGAGGGAATAGGTGCTGTAGATGGCAGTGATTGGCCACAATGGGTGGTAGGAGGGACTGTGGGTGTGGGACAGTAGTCATGATTGCGGCCCAGAAGAATTAACACTGCAGGGGTCTCATTTAGAAGCCGGGACCCCCACAGCGCGATCGCGGCAGACATTAGGTCTTCCTACATCTGTAGGGCCCGGTCGCTCCTAGTGACGTGAAGGCTGTAATGGGCGTGTCTGCCAGTCCCCCCCATGCTCTGTAATTCCCAGGAGCCTGTGCTGTAATGGGCGTGTCTGCCAGTCCCCCCCCCCATGCTCTGTAATTCCCAGGAGCCTGTGCTGTAATGGGCGTGTCTGCCAGTCCCCCCCCCCCCATGCTCTGTAATTCCCAGGAGCCTGTGCTGTAAGGGCGTGTCTGCCAGTCCTCCCCGTGCCCTGTAATTCCCAGGAGCCTGTGCTGTAATGGGCGTGTCTGCCAGTCCCCCCCGTGCTCTGTAATTCCCAGGAGCCTGTGCTGTAATGGGCGTGTCTGCCAGTCCCCCCATGCTCTGTAATTCCCAGGAGCCTGTGCTGTAATGGGCGTGTCTGCCAGTCCCCCCCATGCTCTGTAATTCCCAGGAGCCTGTGCTGTAATGGGCGTGTCTGCCAGTCCCCCCCATGCTCTGTAATTCCCAGGAGCCTGTGCTGTAATGGGCGTGTCTGCCAGTCCCCCCGTGCTCTGTAATTCCCAGGAGCCTGTGCTGTAATGGACGTGTCTGCCAGTCCCCCCCCCCCCATGCTCTGTAATTCCCAGGAGCCTGTGCTGTAATGGGCGTGTCTGCCAGTCCCCCCCCATGCTCTGTAATTCCCAGGAGCCTGTGCTGTAATGGGCGTGTCTGCCAGTCCCCCCCATGCTCTGTAATTCCCAGGAGCCTGTGCTGTAATGGGCGTGTCTGCCAGTCCCCCCATGCTCTGTAATTCCCAGGAGCCTGTGCTGTAAGGGCGTGTCTGCCAGTCCTCCCCGTGCCCTGTAATTCCCAGGAGCCTGTGCTGTAATGGGCGTGTCTGCCAGTCCCCCCCATGCTCTGTAATTCCCAGGAGCCTGTGCTGTAATGGGCGTGTCTGCCAGTCCCCCCCATGCTCTGTAATTCCCAGGAGCCTGTGCTGTAATGGGCGTGTCTGCCAGTCCCCCCCATGCTCTGTAATTCCCAGGAGCCTGTGCTGTAATGGGCGTGTCTGCCAGTCCCCCCGTGCTCTGTAATTCCCAGGAGCCTGTGCTGTAATGGACGTGTCTGCCAGTCCCCCCCCCCCATGCTCTGTAATTCCCAGGAGCCTGTGCTGTAATGGGCGTGTGTGCCAGTCCCCCCCATGCTCTGTAATTCCCAGGAGCCTGTGCTGTAATGGGCGTGTCTGCCAGTCCCCCCCCCCCCCATGCCCTGTAATTCCCAGGAGCCTGTGCTGTAATGGGCGTGTGTGCCAGTCCCCCCATGCTCTGTAATTCCCAGGAGCCTGTGCTGTAATGGGCGTGTGTGCCAGTCCCCCCCCTGCTCTGTAATTCCCAGGAGCCTATGCTGTAATGGGCGTGTGTGCCAGTCCCCCCCCCCATGCTCTGTATTTCCCAGGAGCCTGTGCTGTAATGGACGTGTCTGCCAGTCCCCACCGTGCTCTGTAATTCCCAGGAGCCTGTGCTGTAATGGGCGTGTCTGCCAGTCCCCCCCATGCTCTGTAATTCCCAGGAGCCTGTGCTGTAATGGGCGTGTCTGCCAGTCCCCCCCATGCTCTGTAATTCCCAGGAGCCTGTGCTGTAATGGGCGTGTCTGCCAGTCCCCCCCATGCTCTGTAATTCCCAGGAGCCTGTGCTGTAATGGGCGTGTCTGCCAGTCCCCCCCATGCTTTGTATTTCCCAGGAGCCTGTGCTGTTATGGGCGTGTCTGCCAGTCCCCCCCCCCATGCTCTGTAATTCCCAGGAGCCTGTGCTGTAATGGGCGTGTCTGCCAGTCCCCCCATGCTCTGTAATTCCCAGGAGCCTGTGCTGTAATGGGCGTGTCTGCCAGTCCCCCCCATGCTCTGTAATTCCCAGGAGCCTGTGCTGTAATGGGCGTGTCTGCCAGTCCCCCCCCATGCTCTGTAATTCCCAGGAGCCTGTGCTGTAATGGGCGTGTCTGCCAGTCCCCCCCCATGCTCTGTAATTCCCAGGAGCCTGTGCTGTAATGGGCGTGTCTGCCAGTCCCCCCCCGTGCTCTGTAATTCCCAGGAGCCTGTGCTGTAATGGGCGTGTCTGCCAGTCCCCCCCCCATGCTCTGTAATTCCCAGGAGCCTGTGCTGTAATGGGCGTGTCTGCCAGTCCCCCCCATGCTCTGTAATTCCCAGGAGCCTGTGCTGTAATGGGCGTGTCTGCCAGTCCCCCCCCCCATGCTCTGTAATTCCCAGGAGCCTGTGCTGTAATGGGCGTGTCTGCCAGTCCCCCCCATGCTCTGTAATTCCCAGGATCCTGTGCTGTAATGGGCGTGTCTGCCAGTCCCCCCCATGCTCTGTAATTCCCAGGAGCCTGTGCTGTAATGGGCGTGTCTGCCAGTCCCCCCCGTGCTCTGTAATTCCCAGGAGCCTGTGCTGTAATGGGCGTGTCTGCCAGTCCCCCCCATGCTCTGTAATTCCCAGGAGCCTGTGCTGTAATGGGCGTGTCTGCCAGTCCCCCCCATGCTCTGTAATTCCCAGGAGCCTGTGCTGTAATGGGCGTGTCTGCCAGTCCCCCCCGTTCTCTGTAATTCCCAGGAGCCTGTGCTGTAATGGGCGTGTCTGCCAGTCCCCCCGTGCTCTGTAATTCCCAGGAGCCTGTGCTGTAATGGGCGTGTCTGCCAGTCCCCCCATGCTCTGTAATTCCCAGGAGCCTGTGCTGTAATGGGCGTGTCTGCCAGTCCTCCCCGTGCCCTGTAATTCCCAGGAGCCTGTGCTGTAATGGGCGTGTCTGCCAGTCCCCCCCATGCTCTGTAATTCCCAGGAGCCTGTGCTGTAATGGGCGTGTCTGCCAGTCCCCCCCATGCTCTGTAATTCCCAGGAGCCTGTGCTGTAATGGGCGTGTCTGCCAGTCCCCCCCCCCCGTGCTCTGTAATTCCCAGGAGCCTGTGCTGTAATGGGCGTGTCTGCCAGTCCCCCCCATGCTCTGTTATTCCCAGGAGCCTGTGCTGTAATGGGCGTGTCTGCCAGTCCCCCCCATGCTCTGTAATTCCCAGGAGCCTGTGCTGTAATGGGCGTGTCTGCCAGTCCCCCCCATGCTGTGTAATTCCCAGGAGCCTGTGCTGTAATGGGCGTGTCTGCCAGTCCCCCCCATGCTCTGTAATTCCCAGGAGCCTGTGCTGTAATGGGCGTGTCTGCCAGTCCCCCCCATGCTCTGTAATTCCCAGGAGCCTGTGCTGTAATGGGCGTGTCTGCCAGTCCCCCCCATGCTCTGTAATTCCCAGGAGCCTGTGCTGTAATGGGCGTGTCTGCCAGTCCCCCCCGTGCTCTGTAATTCCCAGGAGCCTGTGCTGTAATGGGCGTGTCTGCCAGTCCCCCCCATGCTCTGTAATTCCCAGGAGCCTGTGCTGTAATGGGCGTGTCTGCCAGTCCCCCCCATGCTCTGTAATTCCCAGGAGCCTGTGCTGGCCAGTCCCCCCCATGCTCTGTAATTCCCAGGAGCCTGTGCTGCAATGGGCGTGTCTGCCAGTCCCCCCCCCATGCTCTGTAATTCCCAGGAGCCTGTGCTGTAATGGGCGTGTCTGCCAGTCCCCCCCATGCTCTGTAATTCCCAGGAGCCTGTGCTGTAATGGGCGTGTCTGCCAGTCCCCCCCATGCTCTGTAATTCCCAGGAGCCTGTGCTGTAATGGGCGTGTCTGCCAGTCCCCCCCCCCCCATGCTCTGTAATTCCCAGGAGCCTGTGCTGTAATGGGCGTGTCTGCCAGTCCCCCCCATGCTCTGTAATTCCCAGGAGCCTGTGCTGTAATGGGCGTGTCTGCCAGTCCCCCCCCCCCGTGCTCTGTAATTCCCAGGAGCCTGTGCTGTAATGGGCGTGTCTGCCAGTCCCCCCCATGCTCTGTAATTCCCAGGAGCCTGTGCTGTAATGGGCGTGTCTGCCAGTCCCCCCCATGCTCTGTAATTCCCAGGAGCCTGTGCTGTAATGGGCGTGTCTGCCAGTCCCCCCGTGCTCTGTAATTCCCAGGAGCCTGTGCTGTAATGGGCGTGTCTGCCAGTCCCCCCCATGCTGTGTAATTCCCAGGAGCCTGTGCTGTAATGGGCGTGTCTGCCAGTCCCCCCCCATGCTCTGTAATTCCCAGGAGCCTGTGCTGTAATCGGCGTGTCTGCCAGTCCCCCCCGTGCTCTGTAATTCCCAGGAGCCTGTGCTGTAATGGGCGTGTCTGCCAGTCCCCCCCATGCTCTGTAATTCCCAGGAGCCTGTGCTGTAATGGGCGTGTCTGCCAGTCCCCCCCATGCTCTGTAATTCCCAGGAGCCTGTGCTGTAATGGGCGTGTCTGCCAGTCCCCCCCCATGCTCTGTAATTCCCAGGAGCCTGTGCTGTAATGGGCGTGTCTGCCAGTCCCCCCATGCTCTGTAATTCCCAGGAGCCTGTGCTGTAATGGGCGTGTCTGACAGTCCCCCCCCCGTGCTCTGTAATTCCCAGGAGCCTGTGCTGTAATGGGCGTGTCTGCCAGTCCCCCCCGTGCTCTGTAATTCCCAGGAGCCTGTGCTGTAATGGACGTGTCTGCCAGTCCCCCCCTGTGCTCTGTAATTCCCAGGAGCCTGTGCTGTAATGGGCGTGTCTGCCAGTCCCCCCCATGCTCTGTAATTCCCAGGAGCCTGTGCTGTAATCGGTGTGTCTGCCAGTCCCCCCCGTGCTCTGTAATTCCCAGGAGCCTGTGCTGTAATGGGCGTGTCTGCCAGTCCCCCCCCGTGCTCTGTAATTCCCAGGAGCCTGTGCTGTAATGGGCGTGTCTGCCAGTCCCCCCCCCCAATGCTCTGTAATTCCCAGGAGCCTGTGCTGTAATGGGCGTGTCTGCCAGTCCCCCCCATGCTCTGTAATTCCCAGGAGCCTGTGCTGTAATGGGCGTGTGTGCCAGTCCCCCCCATGCTCTGTAATTCCCAGGAGCCTGTGCTGTAATGGGCGTGTCTGCCAGTCCCCCCGTGCTCTGTAATTCCCAGGAGCCTGTGCTGTAATGGGCGTGTCTGCCAGTCCCCCCCATGCTCTGTA
Source organism: Ascaphus truei (assembly GCF_040206685.1). Taxonomy (NCBI): domain Eukaryota; kingdom Metazoa; phylum Chordata; class Amphibia; order Anura; family Ascaphidae; genus Ascaphus; species Ascaphus truei. Next base: position 65,667 of record NW_027454440.1, on the reverse strand, counting down.
ATTCCCAGGAGCCTGTGCTGTAATGGGCGTGTCTGCCAGTCCCCCCCGTGCTCTGTTATTCCCAGGAGCCTGTGCTGTAATGGGCGTGTCTGCCAGTCCCCCCCATGCTCTGTAATTCCCAGGAGCCTGTGCTGTAATGGGCGTGTCTGCCAGTCCCCCCCCCGTGCTCTGTAATTCCCAGGAGCCTGTGCTGTAATGGGCGTGTCTGCCAGTCCCCCCGTGCTCTGTAATTCCCAGGAGCCTGTGCTGTAATGGGCGTGTCTGCTAGTCCCCCCCATGCTCTGTAATTCCCAGGAGCCTGTGCTGTAATGGGCGTGTCTGCCAGTCCCCCCATGCTCTGTAATTCCCAGGAGCCTGTGCTGTAATGGGCGTGTCTGCCAGTCCCCCCCCATGCTCTGTAATTCCCAGGAGCCTGTGCTGTAATGGGCGTGTCTGCCAGTCCCCCCCATGCTCTGTAATTCCCAGGAGCCTGTGCTGTAATCGGCGTGTCTGCCAGTCCCCCCCGTGCTCTGTAATTCCCAGGAGCCTGTGCTGTAATGGGCGTGTCTGCCAGTCCCCCCCGTGCTCTGTAATTCCCAGGAGCCTGTGCTGTAATGGGCGTGTCTGCCAGTCCCCCCCCCCCCATGCTCTGTAATTCCCAGGAGCCTGTGCTGTAATGGGCGTGTCTGCCAGTCCCCCCGTGCTCTGTAATTCCCAGGAGCCTGTGCTGTAATGGGCGTGTCTGCCAGTCCCCCCCATGCTCTGTAATTCCCAGGAGCCTGTGCTGTAATGGGCGTGTCTGCCAGTCCCCCCATGCTCTGTAATTCCCAGGAGCCTGTGCTGTAATGGGCGTGTCTGCCAGTCCCCCCCATGCTCTGTAATTCCCAGGAGCCTGTGCTGTAATGGGCGTGTCTGCCAGTCCCCCCCCCCATGCTCTGTAATTCCCAGGAGCCTGTGCTGTAATGGGCGTGTCTGCCAGTCCCCCCCCCCATGCTCTGTAATTCCCAGGAGCCTGTGCTGTAATGGGCGTGTCTGCCAGTCCCCCCCATGCTCTGTAATTCCCAGGAGCCTGTGCTGTAATGGGCGTGTCTGCCAGTCCCCCCATGCTCTGTAATTCCCAGGAGCCTGTGCAGTAATGGGCGTGTCTGCCAGTCCCCCCATGCTCTGTAATTCCCAGGAGCCTGTGCAGTAATGGGCGTGTCTGCCAGTCCCCCCCATGCTCTGTAATTCCCAGGAGTCTGTGCTGTAATGGGCGTGTGTGCCAGTCCCCCCCATGCTCTGTAATTCCCAGGAGCCTGTGCTGTAATGGGCGTGTCTGCCAGTCCCCCCCGTGCTCTGTAATTCCCAGGAGCCTGTGCTGTAATGGGCGTGTCTGCCAGTCCCCCCCCATGCTCTGTAATTCCCAGGAGCCTGTGCTGTAATGGGCGTGTCTGCCAGTCCCCCCATGCTCTGTAATTCCCAGGAGCCTGTGCAGTAATGGGCGTGTCTGCCAGTCCCCCCCCCCCCCGTGCTCTGTAATTCCCAGGAGCCTGTGCTGTAATGGGCGTGTCTGCCAGTCCCCCCCCCCGTGCTCTGTAATTCCCAGGAGCCTGTGCTGTAATGGGCGTGTCTGCCAGTCCCCCCATGCTCTGTAATTCCCAGGAGCCTGTGCTGTAATGGGCGTGTCTGCCAGTCCCCCCATGCTCTGTAATTCCCAGGAGCCTGTGCTGTAATGGGCGTGTCTGCCAGTCCCCCCCATGCTCTGTAATTCCCAGGAGCCTGTGCTGTAATGGGCGTGTCTGCCAGTACCCCCCCCCATGCTCTGTAATTCCCAGGAGCCTGTGCTGTAATGGGCGTGTCTGCCAGTCCCCCCCTTGCTCTGTAATTCCCACGAGCCTGTGCTGTAATGGGCGTGTCTGCCAGTCCCCCCCATGCTCTGTAATTCCCAGGAGCCTGTGCTGTAATGGGCGTGTCTGCCAGTCCCCCCCATGCTCTGTAATTCCCAGGAGCCTGTGCTGTAATGGGCGTGTCTGCCAGTCCCCCCCATGCTCTGTAATTCCCAGGAGCCTGTGCTGTAATGGGCGTGTCTGCCAGTCCCCCCCCCCCGTGCTCTGTAATTCCCAGGAGCCTGTGCTGTAATGGGCGTGTCTGCCAGTCCCCCCCCCCGTGCTCTGTAATTCCCAGGAGCCTGTGCTGTAATGGACGTGTCTGCCAGTCCCCCCCGTGCTCTGTAATTCCCAGGAGCCTGTGCTGTAATGGGCGTGTCTGCCAGTCCCCCATGCTCTGTAATTCCCAGGAGCCTGTGCTGTAATGGACGTGTCTGCCAGTCCCCCCCGTGCTCTGTAATTCCCAGGAGCCTGTGCTGTAATGGGCGTGTCTGCCAGTCCCCCCCCCCCATGCTCTGTAATTCCCAGGAGCCTGTGCTGTAATGGGCGTGTCTGCCAGTCCCCCCCATGCTCTGTAATTCCCAGGAGCCTGTGCTGTAATGGGCGTGTCTGCCAGTCCCCCCATGCTCTGTAATTCCCAGGAGCCTGTGCAGTAATGGGCGTGTCTGCCAGTCCCCCCCATGCTCTGTAATTCCCAGGAGCCTGTGCTGTAATGGGCGTGTGTGCCAGTCCCCCTCATGCTCTGTAATTCCCAGGAGCCTGTGCTGTAATGGGCGTTTCTGCCAGTCCCCCCCGTGCTCTGTAATTCCCAGGAGCCTGTGCTGTAATGGGCGTGTCTGTCAGTCCCCCCCCATGCTCTGTAATTCCCAGGAGCCTGTGCTGTAATGGGCGTGTCTGCCAGTCCCCCCATGCTCTGTAATTCCCAGGAGCCTGTGCTGTAATGGGCGTGTCTGCCAGTCCCCCCATGCTCTGTAATTCCCAGGAGCCTGTGCTGTAATGGGCGTGTCTGCCAGTCCCCCCCCCCCCGTGCTCTGTAATTCCCAGGAGCCTGTGCTGTAATGGGCGTGTCTGCCAGTCCCCCCCGTGCTCTGTAATTCCCAGGAGCCTGTGCTGTAATGGGCGTGTCTGCCAGTCCCCCCCATGCTCTGTAATTCCCAGGAGCCTGTGCTGTAATGGGCGTGTCTGCCAGTACCCCCCCCCCATGCTCTGTAATTCCCAGGAGCCTGTGCTGTAATGGGCGTGTCTGCCAGTCCCCCCCCCCCGTGCTCTGTAATTCCCAGGAGCCTGTGCTGTAATGGGCGTGTCTGCCAGTCCCCCCCATGCTCTGTAATTCCCAGGAGCCTGTGCTGTAATGGGCGTGTCTGCCAGTCCCCCCCATGCTCTGTAATTCCCAGGAGCCTGTGCTGTAATGGGCGTGTCTGCCAGTCCCCCCCATGCTCTGTAATTCCCAGGAGCCTGTGCTGTAATGGGCGTGTCTGCCAGTCCCCCCCCCCCATGCTCTGTAATTCCCAGGAGCCTGTGCTGTAATGGGCGTGTCTGCCAGTCCCCCCCATGCTCTGTAATTCCCAGGAGCCTGTGCTGTAATGGGCGTGTCTGCCAGTCCCCCCCCCCCCGTGCTCTGTAATTCCCAGGAGCCTGTGCTGTAATGGGCGTGTCTGCCAGTCCCCCCGTGCTCTGTAATTCCCAGGAGCCTGTGCTGTAATGGGCGTGTCTGCCAGTCCCCCCCATGCTGTGTAATTCCCAGGAGCCTGTGCTGTAATGGGCGTGTCTGCCAGTCCCCCCCCATGCTCTGTAATTCCCAGGAGCCTGTGCTGTAATCGGCGTGTCTGCCAGTCCCCCCCGTGCTCTGTAATTCCCAGGAGCCTGTGCTGTAATGGGCGTGTCTGCCAGTCCCCCCCATGCTCTGTAATTCCCAGGAGCCTGTGCTGTAATGGGCGTGTCTGCCAGTCCCCCCCATGCTCTGTAATTCCCAGGAGCCTGTGCTGTAATGGGCGTGTCTGCCAGTCCCCCCCCATGCTCTGTAATTCCCAGGAGCCTGTGCTGTAATGGGCGTGTCTGCCAGTCCCCCCCATGCTCTGTAATTCCCAGGAGCCTGTGCTGTAATCGGTGTGTCTGCCAGTCCCCCCCGTGCTCTGTAATTCCCAGGAGCCTGTGCTGTAATGGGCGTGTCTGCCAGTCCCCCCCCCCCCATGCTCTGTAATTCCCAGGAGCCTGTGCTGTAATGGGCGTGTCTGCCAGTCCCCCCCGTGCTCTGTAATTCCCAGGAGCCTGTGCTGTAATGGGCGTGTCTGCCAGTCCCCCCCCCCAATGCTCTGTAATTCCCAGGAGCCTGTGCTGTAATGGGCGTGTCTGCCAGTCCCCCCCATGCTCTGTAATTCCCAGGAGCCTGTGCTGTAATGGGCGTGTCTGCCAGTCCCCCCGTGCTCTGTAATTCCCAGGAGCCTGTGCTGTAATGGGCGTGTCTGCCAGTCCCCCCCATGCTCTGTAATTCCCAGGAGCCTGTGCTGTAATGGGCGTGTCTGCCAGTCCCCCCCGTGCTCTGTTATTCCCAGGAGCCTGTGCTGTAATGGGCGTGTCTGCCAGTCCCCCCCATGCTCTGTAATTCCCAGGAGCCTGTGCTGTAATGGGCGTGTCTGCCAGTCCCCCCCCCCGTGCTCTGTAATTCCCAGGAGCCTGTGCTGTAATGGGCGTGTCTGCCAGTCCCCCCGTGCTCTGTAATTCCCAGGAGCCTGTGCTGTAATGGGCGTGTCTGCTAGTCCCCCCCATGCTCTGTAATTCCCAGGAGCCTGTGCTGTAATGGGCGTGTCTGCCAGTCCCCCCCCATGCTCTGTAATTCCCAGGAGCCTGTGCTGTAATCGGCGTGTCTGCCAGTCCCCCCCGTGCTCTGTAATTCCCAGGAGCCTGTGCTGTAATGGGCGTGTCTGCCAGTCCCCCCCGTGCTCTGTAATTCCCAGGAGCCTGTGCTGTAATGGGCGTGTCTGCCAGTCCCCCCCATGCTCTGTAATTCCCAGGAGCCTGTGCTGTAATGGGCGTGTCTGCCAGTCCCCCCCATGCTCTGTAATTCCCAGGAGCCTGTGCTGTAATGGGCGTGTCTGCCAGTCCCCCCCCATGCTCTGTAATTCCCAGGAGCCTGTGCTGTAATGGGCGTGTCTGCCAGTCCCCCCCATGCTCTGTAATTCCCAGGAGCCTGTGCTGTAATCGGCGTGTCTGCCAGTCCCCCCCGTGCTCTGTAATTCCCAGGAGCCTGTGCTGTAATGGGCGTGTCTGCCAGTCCCCCCCGTGCTCTGTAATTCCCAGGAGCCTGTGCTGTAATGGGCGTGTCTGCCAGTCCCCCCCCCCGTGCTCTGTAATTCCCAGGAGCCTGTGCTGTAATGGGCGTGTCTGCCAGTCCCCCCATGCTCTGTATTTCCCAGGAGCCTGTGCTGTAATGGGCGTGTCTGCCAGTCCCCCCGTGCTCTGTAATTCCCAGGAGCCTGTGCTGTAATGGGCGTGTCTGCCAGTCCCCCCCATGCTCTGTAATTCCCAGGAGCCTGTGCTGTAATGGGCGTGTCTGCCAGTCCCCCCCATGCTCTGTAATTCCCAGGAGCCTGTGCTGTAATGGGCGTGTCTGCCAGTACCCCCCCCCCATGCTCTGTAATTCCCAGGAGCCTGTGCTGTAATGGGCGTGTCTGCCAGTCCCCCCCTTGCTCTGTAATTCCCACGAGCCTGTGCTGTAATGGGCGTGTCTGCCAGTCCCCCCCATGCTCTGTAATTCCCAGGAGCCTGTGCTGTAATGGGCGTGTCTGCCAGTACCCCCCCCCCATGCTCTGTAATTCCCAGGAGCCTGTGCTGTAATGGGCGTGTCTGCCAGTCCCCCCCTTGCTCTGTAATTCCCACGAGCCTGTGCTGTAATGGGCGTGTCTGCCAGTCCCCCCCATGCTCTGTAATTCCCAGGAGCCTGTGCTGTAATGGGCGTGTCTGCCAGTCCCCCCCATGCTCTGTAATTCCCAGGAGCCTGTGCTGTAATGGGCGTGTCTGCCAGTCCCCCCCCCCGTGCTCTGTAATTCCCAGGAGCCTGTGCTGTAATGGGCGTGTCTGCCAGTCCCCCCCCCGTGCTCTGTAATTCCCAGGAGCCTGTGCTGTAATGGACGTGTCTGCCAGTCCCCCCCGTGCTCTGTAATTCCCAGGAGCCTGTGCTGTAATGGGCGTGTCTGCCAGTCCCCCATGCTCTGTAATTCCCAGGAGCCTGTGCTGTAATGGACGTGTCTGCCAGTCCCCCCCGTGCTCTGTAATTCCCAGGAGCCTGTGCTGTAATGGGCGTGTCTGCCAGTCCCCCCCCCCCATGCTCTGTAATTCCCAGGAGCCTGTGCTGTAATGGGCGTGTCTGCCAGTCCCCCCCATGCTCTGTAATTCCCAGGAGCCTGTGCTGTAATGGGCGTGTCTGCCAGTCCCCCCATGCTCTGTAATTCCCAGGAGCCTGTGCAGTAATGGGCGTGTCTGCCAGTCCCCCCCATGCTCTGTAATTCCCAGGAGCCTGTGCTGTAATGGGCGTGTGTGCCAGTCCCCCCCATGCTCTGTAATTCCCAGGAGCCTGTGCTGTAATGGGCGTTTCTGCCAGTCCCCCCCCCCCCCGTGCTCTGTAATTCCCAGGAGCCTGTGCTGTAATGGGCGTGTCTGCCAGTCCCCCCCCCCCGTGCTCTGTAATTCCCAGGAGCCTGTGCTGTAATGGGCGTGTCTGCCAGTCCCCCCCCCCGTGCTCTGTAATTCCCAGGAGCCTGTGCTGTAATGGGCGTGTCTGCCAGTCCCCCCATGCTCTGTAATTCCCAGGAGCCTGTGCTGTAATGGGCGTGTCTGCCAGTCCCCCCCATGCTCTGTAATTCCCAGGAGCCTGTGCTGTAATGGGCGTGTCTGCCAGTACCCCCCCCCCCATGCTCTGTAATTCCCAGGAGCCTGTGCTGTAATGGGCGTGTCTGCCAGTCCCCCCCCCCCGTGCTCTGTAATTCCCAGGAGCCTGTGCTGTAATGGGCGTGTCTGCCAGTCCCCCCCATGCTCTGTAATTCCCAGGAGCCTGTGCTGTAATGGGCGTGTCTGCCAGTCCCCCCCATGCTCTGTAATTCCCAGGAGCCTGTGCTGTAATGGGCGTGTCTGCCAGTCCCCCCCCCCCGTGCTCTGTAATTCCCAGGAGCCTGTGCTGTAATGGGCGTGTCTGCCAGTCCCCCCCCCCGTGCTCTGTAATTCCCAGGAGCCTGTGCTGTAATGGGCGTGTCTGCCAGTCCCCCCCCCCCGTGCTCTGTAATTCCCAGGAGCCTGTGCTGTAATGGGCGTGTCTGCCAGTCCCCCCCGTGCTCTGTAATTCCCAGGAGCCTGTGCTGTAATGGGCGTGTCTGCCAGTCCCCCCCCCCGTGCTCTGTAATTCCCAGGAGCCTGTGCTGTAATGGGCGTGTCTGCCAGTCCCCCCCCCCATGCTCTGTAATTCCCAGGAGCCTGTGCTGTAATGGGCGTGTCTGCCAGTCCCCCCCATGCTCTGTATTTCCCAGGAGCCTGTGCTGTAATGGGCGTGTCTGCCAGTCCCCCCCATGCTCTGTAATTCCCAGGAGCCTGTGCTGTAATGGGCGTGTCTGCCAGTCCCCCCCATGCTCTGTAATTCCCAGGAGCCTGTGCTGTAATGGGCGTGTCTGCCAGTCCCCCCCCCGTGCTCTGTAATTCCCAGGAGCCTGTGCTGTAATGGGCGTGTCTGCCAGTCCCCCCCCCCCATGCTCTGTAATTCCCAGGAGCCTGTGCTGTAATGGGCGTGTCTGCCTTTCCCCCCCCCCCCCCCGTGCTCTGTAATTCCCAGGAGCCTGTGCTGTAATGGGCGTGTCTGCCAGTCCCCCCCCCCCATGCTGTGTAATTCTCAGGAGCCTGTGCTGTAATGGACGTGTCTGCCAGTCCCCCCCATGCTCTGTAATTCCCAGGAGCCTGTGCTGTAATGGGCGTGTCTGCCAGTCCCCCCCATGCTCTGTAATTCCCAGGAGCCTGTGCTGTAATGGGCGTGTCTGCCAGTCCCCCCCGTGCTCTGTAATTCCCAGGAGCCTGTGCTGTAATGGGCGTGTCTGCCAGTCCCCCCCCATGCTCTGTAATTCCCAGGAGCCTGTGCTGTAATGGGCGTGTCTGCCAGTCCCCCCCGTGCTCTGTAATTCCCAGGAGCCTGTGCTGTAATGGGCGTGTCTGCCAGTCCCCCCCCCCATGTTCTGTAATTCCCAGGAGCCTGTGCTGTAATGGGCGTGTCTGCCAGTCCCCCCCGTGCTCTGTAATTCCCAGGAGCCTGTGCTGTAATGGGCGTGTCTGCCAGTCCCCCCCATGCTCTGTAATTCCCAGGAGCCTGTGCTGTAATGGGCGTGTCTGCCAGTCCCCCCGTGCTCTGTAATTCCCAGGAGCCTGTGCTGTAATGGGCGTGTCTGCCAGTCCCCCCCGTGCTCTGTAATTCCCAGGAGCCTGTGCTGTAATGGGCGTGTCTGCCAGTCCCCCCCATGCTCTGTAATTCCCAGGAGCCTGTGCTGTAATGGGCGTGTCTGCCAGTCCCCCCCATGCTCTGTAATTCCCAGGAGCCTGTGCTGTAATGGGCGTGTCTGCCAGTCCCCCCCATGCTCTGTAATTCCCAGGAGCCTGTGCTGTAATGGGCGTGTCTGCCCCCCCCCCCGTGCTCTGTAATTCCCAGGAGCCTGTGCTGTAATGGGCGTGTCTGCCAGTCCCCCCCATGCTCTGTAATTCCCAGGAGCCTGTGCTGTAATGGGCGTGTGTGCCAGTCCCCCCCCCCGTGCTCTGTAATTCCCAGGAGCCTGTGCTGTAATGGGCGTGTGTGCCAGTCCCCCCATGCTCTGTAATTCCCAGGAGCCTGTGCTGTAATGGGCGTGTCTGCCAGTCCCTCCCCCCCATGCTCTGTAATTCTCAGGAGCCTGTGCTGTAATGGGCGTGTCTGCCAGTCCCTCCCCCCCATGCTCTGTAATTCCCAGGAGCCTGTGCTGTAATGGGCGTGTCTGCCAGTCCCTCCCCCCCATGCTCTGTAATTCCCAGGAGCCTGTGCTGTAATGGGCGTGTCTGCCAGTCCCCCCCCTCATGCTCTGTAATTCCCAGGAGCCTGTGCTGTAATGGGCGTGTCTGCCAGTCCCCCCATGCTCTGTAATTCCCAGGAGCCTGTGCTGTAATGGGCGTGTCTGCCAGTCCCCCCCCATGCTCTGTAATTCCCAGGAGCCTGTGCTGTAATGGGCGTGTCTGCCAGTCCCCCCCATGCTCTGTAATTCCCAGGAGCCTGTGCTGTAATGGGCGTGTCTGCCAGTCCCCCCCATGCTCTGTAATTCCCAGGAGCCTGTGCTGTAATGGGCGTGTCTGCCAGTCCCCCCCCCCCATGCTCTGTATTTCCCAGGAGCCTGTGCTGTAATGGGCATGTCTGCCAGTCCCCCCCGTGCTCTGTAATTCCCAGGAGCCTGTGCTGTAATGGGCGTGTCTGCCAGTCCCCCCCGTGCTCTGTAATTCCCAGGAGCCTGTGCTGTAATGGGCGTGTCTGCCAGTCCCCCCCCCCGTGCTCTGTAATTCCCAGGAGCCTGTGCTGTAATGGGCGTGTCTGCCAGTCCCCCCCCCGTGCTCTGTAATTCCCAGGAGCCTGTGCTGTAATGGGCGTGTCTGCCAGTCCCCCCCATGCTCTGTAATTCCCAGGAGCCTGTGCTGTAATGGGCGTGTCTGCCAGTCCCCCCCATGCTCTGTAATTCCCAGGAGCCTGTGCTGTAATGGGCGTGTCTGCCAGTCCCCCCATGCTCTGTAATTCCCAGGAGCCTGTGCTGTAATGGGCGTGTCTGCCAGTCCCCCCCCCGTGCTCTGTAATTCCCAGGAGCCTGTGCTGTAATGGGCGTGTCTGCCAGTCCCCCCCATGCTCTGTAATTCCCAGGAGCCTGTGCTGTAATGGGCGTGTCTGCCAGTCCCCCCCATGCTCTGTAATTCCCAGGAGCCTGTGCTGTAATGGGCGTGTCTGCCAGTCCCCCCCATGCTCTGTAATTCCCAGGAGCCTGTGCTGTAATGGGCGTGTCTGCCAGTCCCCCCCCCATGCTCTGTAATTCCCAGGAGCCTGTGCTGTAATGGGCGTGTCTGCCAGTCCCCCCCCATGCTCTGTAATTCCCAGGAGCCTGTGCTGTAATGGGCGTGTCTGCCAGTCCCCCCATGCTCTGTAATTCCCAGGAGCCTGTGCAGTAATGGGCGTGTCTGCCAGTCCCCCCCATGCTCTGTAATTCCCAGGAGCCTGTGCTGTAATGGGCGTGTGTGCCAGTCCCCCCCATGCTCTGTAATTCCCAGGAGCCTGTGCTGTAATGGGCGTGTCTGCCAGTCCCCCCCGTGCTCTGTAATTCCCAGGAGCCTGTGCTGTAATGGGCGTGTCTGCCAGTCCCCCCCCATGCTCTGTAATTCCCAGGAGCCTGTGCTGTAATGGGCGTGTCTGCCAGTCCCCCCATGCTCTGTAATTCCCAGGAGCCTGTGCTGTAATGGGCGTGTCTGCCAGTCCCCCCATGCTCTGTAATTCCCAGGAGCCTGTGCTGTAATGGGCGTGTCTGCCAGTCCCCCCCATGCTCTGTAATTCCCAGGAGCCTGTGCAGTAATGGGCGTGTCTGCCAGTCCCCCCCCCCCGTGCTCTGTAATTCCCAGGAGCCTGTGCTGTAATGGGCGTGTCTGCCAGTCCCCCCCCCCCCCGTGCTCTGTAATTCCCAGGAGCCTGTGCTGTAATGGGCGTGTCTGCCAGTCCCCCCATGCTCTGTAATTCCCAGGAGCCTGTGCTGTAATGGGCGTGTCTGCCAGTCCCCCCATGCTCTGTAATTCCCAGGAGCCTGTGCTGTAATGGGCGTGTCTGCCAGTCCCCCCCATGCTCTGTAATTCCCAGGAGCCTGTGCTGTAATGGGCGTGTCTGACAGTACCCCCCCCCCCCCATGCTCTGTAATTCCCAGGAGCCTGTGCTGTAATGGGCGTGTCTGCCAGTCCCCCCCCATGCTCTGTAATTCCCAGGAGCCTGTGCTGTAATGGGCGTGTCTGCCAGTCCCCCCCATGCTCTGTAATTCCCAGGAGCCTGTGCTGTAATGGGCGTGTCTGCCAGTCCCCCCCATGCTCTGTAATTCCCAGGAGCCTGTGCTGTAATGGGCGTTTCTGCCAGTCCCCCCCCCCGTGCTCTGTAATTCCCAGGAGCCTGTGCTGTAATGGGCGTGTCTGCCAGTCCCCCCCCCCGTGCTCTGTAATTCCCAGGAGCCTGTGCTGTAATGGACGTGTCTGCCAGTCCCCCCCGTGCTCTGTAATTCCCAGGAGCCTGTGCTGTAATGGGCGTGTGTGCCAGTCCCCCCGTGCTCTGTAATTCCCAGGAGCCTGTGCTGTAATGGGCGTGTCTGCCAGTCCCCCCCCATCCTCTGTAATTCCCAGGAGCCTGTGCTGTAATGGGCGTGTCTGCCAGTCCCCCCCATCCTCTGTAATTCCCAGGAGCCTGTGCTGTAATGGGCGTGTCTGCCAGTCCCCCCATGCTCTGTAATTCCCAGGAGCCTGTGCTGTAATGGGCGTGTGTGCCAGTCCCCCCGTGCTCTGTAATTCCCAGGAGCCTGTGCTGTAATGGGCGTGTCTGCCAGTCCCCCCCCCCCCCGTGCTCTGTAATTCCCAGGAGCCTGTGCTGTAATGGGCGTGTCTGCCAGTCCCCCCCTGTGCTCTGTAATTCACAGGAGCCTGTGCTGTAATGGGCGTGTCTGCCAGTCCCCCCCGTGCTCTGTAATTCCCAGGAGCCTGTGCTGTAATGGGCGTGTCTGCCAGTCCCCCCCCCCCGTGCTCTGTAATTCCCAGGAGCCTGTGCTGTAATGGGCGTGTCTGCCAGTCCCCCCCCCCCCATGCTCTGTAATTCCCAGGAGCCTGTGCTGTAATGGGCGTGTGTGCCAGTCCCACCCATGCTCTGTAATTCCCAGGAGTCTGTGCTGTAATGGGCGTGTCTGCCAGTCCCCCCCCCTTGCTCTGTAATTCCCAGGAGCCTGTGCTGTAATGGGCGTGTCTGCCAGTCCCCCCCATGCTCTGTAATACCCAGGAGCCTGTGCTGTAATGGGCGTGTCTGCCAGTCCCCCCCATGCTCTGTAATTCCCAGGAGCCTGTGCTGTAATGGGCGTGTCTGCCAGTCCCCCCCCCTTGCTCTGTAATTCCCAGGAGCCTGTGCTGTAATGGGCATGTCTGCCAGTCCCCCCCATGCTCTGTAATTCCCAGGAGCCTGTGCTGTAATGGGTGTGTGTGCCAGTCCCCCCCATGCTCTGTAATTCCCAGGAGCCTGTGCTGTAATGGGCGTGTCTGCCAGTCCCCCCCATGCTCTGTAATTCCCAGGAGCCTGTGCTGTAATGGGCGTGTCTGCCAGTCCCCCCCATGCTCTGTAATTCCCAGGAGCCTGTGCTGTAATGGGCGTGTCTGCCAGTCCCCCCCCCCCCCATGCTCTGTAATTCCCAGGAGCCTGTGCTGTAATGGGCGTGTCTGCCAGTCCCCCCCATGCTCTGTAATTCCCTGGAGCCTGTGCTGTAATGGGCGTGTCTGCCAGTCCCCCCATGCTCTGTAATTCCCAGGAGCCTGTGCTGTAATGGGCGTGTGTGCCAGTCCCCCCCCCTTGCTCTGTAATTCCCAGGAGCCTGTGCTGTAGTGGGCGTGTCTGCCAGTCCCCCCATGCTCTGTAATTCCCAGGAGCCTGTGCTGTAATGGGCGTGTCTGCCAGTCCCCCCCATGCTCTGTATTTCCCAGGAGCCTGTGCTGTAATGGGCGTGTCTGCCAGTCCCCCCATGCTCTGTAATTCCCAGGAGCCTGTGCTGTAATGGGCGTGTCTGCCAGTCCCCCCCATGCTCTGTAATTCCCAGGAGCCTGTGCTGTAATGGGCGTGTCTGCCAGTCCCCCCCATGCTCTGTAATTCCCTGGAGCTTGTGCTGTAATGGGCGTGTCTGCCAGTCCCCCCATGCTCTGTAATTCCCAGGAGCCTGTGCTGTAATGGGCGTGTCTGCCAGTCCCCCCCCCCATGCTTTGTAATTCCCAGGAGCCTTTGCTGTAATGGGCATGTCTGCCAGTCCCCCCCCCCATGCTCTGTATTTCCCAGGAGCCTGTGCTGTAATGGGCGTGTCTGCCAGTCCCCCCCCGTGCTCTGTAATTCCCAGGAGCCTGTGCTGTAATGGGCGTGTCTGCCAGTCCCCCCCATCCTCTGTAATTCCCAGGAGCCTGTGCTGTAATGGGCGTGTGTGCCAGTCCCCCCCATGCTCTGTAATTCCCAGGAGCCTGTGCTGTAATGGGCGTGTCTGCCAGTCCCCCCCATGCTCTGTATTTCCCAGGAGCCTGTGCTGTAATGGGCGTGTCTGCCAGTCCCCCCCATGCTCTGTAATTCCCAGGAGCCTGTGCTGTAATGGGCGTGTCTGCCAGTCCCCCCCATGCTCTGTAATTCCCAGGAGCCTGTGCTGTAATGGGCGTGTCTGCCAGTCCCCCCCATGCTCTGTAATTCCCTGGAGCCTGTGCTGTAATGGGCGTGTCTGCCAGTCCCCCCCCCCCCATGCTCTGTAATTCCCAGGAGCCTGTGCTGTAATGGGCGTGTCTGCCAGTCCCCCCGTGCTCTGTAATTCCCAGGAGCCTGTGCTGTAATGGGCGTTTCTGCCAGTCCCCCCCATGCTCTGTATTTCTCAGGAGCCTGTGCTGTAATGGGCGTGTCTGCCAGTCCCCCCCATGCTCTGTAATTCCCAGGAGCCTGTGCTGTAATGGGCGTGTCTGCCAGTCCCCCCCATGCTCTGTAATTCCCAGGAGCCTGTGCTGTAATGGGCGTGTCTGCCAGTCCCCCCCATGCTCTGTAATTCCCAGGAGCCTGTGCTGTAATGGGCGTGTGTGCCAGTCCCCCCCATGCTCTGTAATTCCCAGGAGCCTGTGCTGTAATGGGCGTGTCTGACAGTCCCCCCCGTGCTCTGTAATTCCCAGGAGCCTGTGCTGTAATGGGCGTGTCTGCCAGTCCCCCCCATGCTCTGTAATTCCCAGGAGCCTGTGCTGTAATGGGCGTGTGTGCCAGTCCCCCCCGTGCTCTGTAATTCCCAGGAGCCTGTGCTGTAATGGGCGTGTGTGCCAGTCCCCCCCATGCTCTGTAATTCCCAGGAGCCTGTGCTGTAATGGGCGTGTCTGCCAGTCCCCCCCATGCTCTGTAATTCCCAGGAGACTGTGCTGTAATGGGCGTGTCTGCCAGTCCCCCCCGTGCTCTGTAATTCCCAGGAGCCTGTGCTGTAATGGGCGTGTCTGCCAGTCCCCCCCCCCGTGCTCTGTAATTCCCAGGAGCCTGTGCTGTAATGGGCGTGTCTGCCAGTCCCCCCATGCTCTGTAATTCCCAGGAGCCTGTGCAGTAATGGGCGTGTCTGCCAGTCCCCCCCATGCTCTGTAATTCCCAGGAGCCTGTGCTGTAATGGGCGTGTGTGCCAGTCCCCCCCATGCTCTGTAATTCCCAGGAGCCTGTGCTGTAATGGGCGTGTCTGCCAGTCCCCCCCGTGCTCTGTAATTCCCAGGAGCCTGTGCTGTAATGGGCGTGTCTGCCAGTCCCCCCCCATGCTCTGTAATTCCCAGGAGCCTGTGCTGTAATGGGCGTGTCTGCCAGTCCCCCCATGCTCTGTAATTCCCAGGAGCCTGTGCTGTAATGGGCGTGTCTGCCAGTCCCCCCATGCTCTGTAATTCCCAGGAGCCTGTGCTGTAATGGGCGTGTCTGCCAGTCCCCCCCATGCTCTGTAATTCCCAGGAGCCTGTGCAGTAATGGGCGTGTCTGCCAGTCCCCCCCCCCCGTGCTCTGTAATTCCCAGGAGCCTGTGCTGTAATGGGCGTGTCTGCCAGTCCCCCCCCCCCCGTGCTCTGTAATTCCCAGGAGCCTGTGCTGTAATGGGCGTGTCTGCCAGTCCCCCCATGCTCTGTAATTCCCAGGAGCCTGTGCTGTAATGGGCGTGTCTGCCAGTCCCCCCATGCTCTGTAATTCCCAGGAGCCTGTGCTGTAATGGGCGTGTCTGCCAGTCCCCCCCGTGCTCTGTAATTCCCAGGAGCCTGTGCTGTAATGGGCGTGTCTGCCAGTCCCCCCCGTGCTCTGTAATTCCCAGGAGCCTGTGCTGTAATGGGCGTGTCTGCCAGTCCCCCCATGCTCTGTAATTCCCAGGAGCCTGTGCTGTAATGGGCGTGTCTGCCAGTCCCCCCATGCTCTGTAATTCCCAGGAGCCTGTGCTGTAATGGGCGTGTCTGCCAGTCCCCCCCATGCTCTGTAATTCCCAGGAGCCTGTGCTGTAATGGGCGTGTCTGACAGTACCCCCCCCCCCCATGCTCTGTAATTCCCAGGAGCCTGTGCTGTAATGGGCGTGTCTGCCAGTCCCCCCCCATGCTCTGTAATTCCCACGAGCCTGTGCTGTAATGGGCGTGTCTGCCAGTCCCCCCCATGCTCTGTAATTCCCAGGAGCCTGTGCTGTAATGGGCGTGTCTGCCAGTCCCCCCCATGCTCTGTAATTCCCAGGAGCCTGTGCTGTAATGGGCGTGTCTGCCAGTCCCCCCCCCCGTGCTCTGTAATTCCCAGGAGCCTGTGCTGTAATGGGCGTGTCTGCCAGTCCCCCCCCCCGTGCTCTGTAATTCCCAGGAGCCTGTGCTGTAATGGACGTGTCTGCCAGTCCCCCCCGTGCTCTGTAATTCCCAGGAGCCTGTGCTGTAATGGGCGTGTGTGCCAGTCCCCCCCGTGCTCTGTAATTCCCAGGAGCCTGTGCTGTAATGGGCGTGTCTGCCAGTCCCCCCCCATCCTCTGTAATTCCCAGGAGCCTGTGCTGTAATGGGCGTGTCTGCCAGTCCCCCCCATCCTCTGTAATTCCCAGGAGCCTGTGCTGTAATGGGCGTGTCTGCCAGTCCCCCCATGCTCTGTAATTCCCAGGAGCCTGTGCTGTAATGGGCGTGTGTGCCAGTCCCCCCGTGCTCTGTAATTCCCAGGAGCCTGTGCTGTAATGGGCGTGTCTGCCAGTCCCCCCCCCCCCCCCGTGCTCTGTAATTCCCAGGAGCCTGTGCTGTAATGGGCGTGTCTGCCAGTCCCCCCCTGTGCTCTGTAATTCACAGGAGCCTGTGCTGTAATGGGCGTGTCTGCCAGTCCCCCCCGTGCTCTGTAATTCCCAGGAGCCTGTGCTGTAATGGGCGTGTCTGCCAGTCCCCCCCCCCCGTGCTCTGTAATTCCCAGGAGCCTGTGCTGTAATGGGCGTGTCTGCCAGTCCCCCCCCCCCCCATGCTCTGTAATTCCCAGGAGCCTGTGCTGTAATGGGCGTGTGTGCCAGTCCCACCCATGCTCTGTAATTCCCAGGAGTCTGTGCTGTAATGGGCGTGTGTGCCAGTCCCCCCCCCCCCGTGCTCTGTAATTCCCAGGAGCCTGTGCTGTAATGGGCGTGTCTGCCAGTCCCCCCCCCTTGCTCTGTAATTCCCAGGAGCCTGTGCTGTAATGGGCGTGTCTGCCAGTCCCCCCCATGCTCTGTAATACCCAGGAGCCTGTGCTGTAATGGGCGTGTCTGCCAGTCCCCCCCATGCTCTGTAATTCCCAGGAGCCTGTGCTGTAATGGGCGTGTCTGCCAGTCCCCCCCCCTTGCTCTGTAATTCCCAGGAGCCTGTGCTGTAATGGGCATGTCTGCCAGTCCCCCCCATGCTCTGTAATTCCCAGGAGCCTGTGCTGTAATGGGTGTGTGTGCCAGTCCCCCCCATGCTCTGTAATTCCCAGGAGCCTGTGCTGTAATGGGCGTGTCTGCCAGTCCCCCCCATGCTCTGTAATTCCCAGGAGCCTGTGCTGTAATGGGCGTGTCTGCCAGTCCCCCCCATGCTCTGTAATTCCCAGGAGCCTGTGCTGTAATGGGCGTGTCTGCCAGTCCCCCCCCCCCCCATGATCTGTAATTCCCAGGAGCCTGTGCTGTAATGGGCGTGTCTGCCAGTCCCCCCCATGCTCTGTAATTCCCTGGAGCCTGTGCTGTAATGGGCGTGTCTGCCAGTCCCCCCATGCTCTGTAATTCCCAGGAGCCTGTGCTGTAATGGGCGTGTGTGCCAGTCCCCCCCCCTTGCTCTGTAATTCCCAGGAGCCTGTGCTGTAGTGGGCGTGTCTGCCAGTCCCCCCATGCTCTGTAATTCCCAGGAGCCTGTGCTGTAATGGGCGTGTCTGCCAGTCCCCCCCATGCTCTGTATTTCCCAGGAGCCTGTGCTGTAATGGGCGTGTCTGCCAGTCCCCCCATGCTCTGTAATTCCCAGGAGCCTGTGCTGTAATGGGCGTGTCTGCCAGTCCCCCCCATGCTCTGTAATTCCCAGGAGCCTGTGCTGTAATGGGCGTGTCTGCCAGTCCCCCCCATGCTCTGTAATTCCCTGGAGCCTGTGCTGTAATGGGCGTGTCTGCCAGTCCCCCCATGCTCTGTAATTCCCAGGAGCCTGTGCTGTAATGGGCGTGTCTGCCAGTCCCCCCCCCCATGCTTTGTAATTCCCAGGAGCCTTTGCTGTAATGGGCGTGTCTGCCAGTCCCCCCCCCCATGCTCTGTATTTCCCAGGAGCCTGTGCTGTAATGGGCGTGTCTGCCAGTCCCCCCCCGTGCTCTGTAATTCCCAGGAGCCTGTGCTGTAATGGGCGTGTCTGCCAGTCCCCCCCATCCTCTGTAATTCCCAGGAGCCTGTGCTGTAATGGGCGTGTGTGCCAGTCCCCCCCATGCTCTGTAATTCCCAGGAGCCTGTGCTGTAATGGGCGTGTCTGCCAGTCCCCCCCATGCTCTGTATTTCCCAGGAGCCTGTGCTGTAATGGGCGTGTCTGCCAGTCCCCCCCATGCTCTGTAATTCCCAGGAGCCTGTGCTGTAATGGGCGTGTCTGCCAGTCCACCCCATGCTCTGTAATTCCCAGGAGCCTGTGCTGTAATGGGCGTGTCTGCCAGTCCCCCCCATGCTCTGTAATTCCCTGGAGCCTGTGCTGTAATGGGCGTGTCTGCCAGTCCCCCCCCCCCCCATGCTCTGTAATTCCCAGGAGCCTGTGCTGTAATGGGCGTGTCTGCCAGTCCCCCCATGCTCTGTAATTCCCAGGAGCCTGTGCTGTAATGGGCGTTTCTGCCAGTCCCCCCCATGCTCTGTATTTCTCAGGAGCCTGTGCTGTAATGGGCGTGTCTGCCAGTCCCCCCCATGCTCTGTAATTCCCAGGAGCCTGTGCTGTAATGGGCGTGTCTGCCAGTCCCCCCCCATGCTCTGTAATTCCCAGGAGCCTGTGCTGTAATGGGCGTGTCTGCCAGTCCCCCCCATGCTCTGTAATTCCCAGGAGCCTGTGCTGTAATGGGCGTGTGTGCCAGTCCCCCCCATGCTCTGTAATTCCCAGGAGCCTGTGCTGTAATGGGCGTGTCTGACAGTCCCCCCCGTGCTCTGTAATTCCCAGGAGCCTGTGCTGTAATGGGCGTGTCTGCCAGTCCCCCCCATGCTCTGTAATTCCCAGGAGCCTGTGCTGTAATGGGCGTGTCTGCCAGTCCCCCCCGTGCTCTGTAATTCCCAGGAGCCTGTGCTGTAATGGGCGTGTGTGCCAGTCCCCCCCATGCTCTGTAATTCCCAGGAGCCTGTGCTGTAATGGGCGTGTCTGCCAGTCCCCCCCATGCTCTGTAATTCCCAGGAGACTGTGCTGTAATGGGCGTGTCTGCCAGTCCCCCCCGTGCTCTGTAATTCCCAGGAGCCTGTGCTGTAATGGGCGTGTCTGCCAGTCCCCCCCCCATGCTCTGTAATTCCCAGGAGCCTGTGCTGTAATGGGCGTGTCTGCCAGTCCCCCCCATGCTCTGTAATTCCCAGGAGCCTGTGCTGTAATGGGCGTGTCTGCCAGTCCCCCCCTGTGCTCTGTAATTCCCAGGAGCCTGTGCTGTAATGGGCGTGTGTGCCAGTCCCCCCCATGCTCTGTAATTCCCAGGAGTCTGTGCTGTAATGGGCGTGTCTGCCAGTCCCCCCCATGCTCTGTAATTCCCAGGAGACTGTGCTGTAATGGGCGTGTCTGCCAGGCCCCCCCATGCTCTGTATTTCCCAGGAGCCTGTGCTGTAATGGGCGTGTCTGCCAGTCCCCCCCATGCTCTGTATTTCCCAGGAGCCTGTGCTGTAATGGGCGTGTCTGCCAGTCCCCCCATGCTCTGTAATTCCCAGGAGCCTGTGCTGTAATGGGCGTGTCTGCCAGTCCCCCCCCCCATGCTCTGTAATTCCCAGGAGCCTGTGCTGTAATGGGCGTGTCTGCCAGTCCCCCCATGCTCTGGAATTCCCAGGAGCCTGTGCTGTAATGGGCGTGTGTGCCAGTCCCCCCCCATGTTCTGTAATTCCCAGGAGCCTGTGCTGTAATGGGCGTGTCTGCCAGTCCCCCCCATGCTCTGTAATTCCCAGGAGCCTGTGCTGTAATGGGCGTGTCTGCCAGTCCCCCCCGTGCTCTGTAATTCCCAGGAGCCTGTGATGTAATGGGCGTGTCTGCCAGTCGTCCCCCCCTCCCCCGTGCTCTGTAATTCCCAGGAGCCTGTGCTGTAATGGGCGTGTCTGCCAGTCCCACCCATGCTCTGTAATTCCCAGGAGCCTGTGCTGTAATGGGCGTGTCTGCCAGTCCCCCCCGTGCTCTGTAATTCCCAGGAGCCTGTGCTGTAATGGGCGTGTCTGCCAGTCCCCCCCCCCATGCTCTGTTATTCCCAGGAGCCTGTGCTATAATGGGCGTGTCTGCCAGTCCCCCCCCCCGTGCTCTGTAATTCCCAGGAGCCTGTGCTGTAATGGGCGTGTCTTCCAGTCCCCCCCATGCTCTGTAATTCCCAGGAGCCTGTGCTGTAATGGGCGTGTCTGCCAGTCCCCCCCCCCGTGCTCTGTAATTCCCAGGAGCCTGTGCTGTAATGGGCGTGTCTGCCAGTCCCCCCCATGCCCTGTAATTCCCAGGAGCCTGTGCTGTAATGGGCGTGTCTGCCAGTCCCCCCCCTTGCTCTGTAATTCCCAGGAGCCTGTGCTGTAATGGGCGTGTCTGCCAGTCCCCCCCCCCATGCTCTGTAATTCCCAGGAGCCTGTGCTGTAATGGGCGTGTCTGCCAGTCCCCCCCCTTGCTCTGTAATTCCCAGGAGCCTGTGCTGTAATGGGCGTGTCTGCCAGTCCCCCCCATGCTCTGTAATTCCCAGGAGCCTGTGCTGTAATGGGCGTGTCTGCCAGTCCCCCCATGCTCTGTAATTCCCAGGAGCCTGTGCTGTAATGGGCGTGTGTGCCAGTCCCCCCCATGCTCTGTAATTCCCAGGAGCCTGTGCTGTAATGGGCGTGTCTGCCAGTCCCCCCATGCTCTGTAATTCCCAGGAGCCTGTGCTGTAATGGGCATGTCTGCCAGTCCCCCCATGCTCTGTAATTCCCAGGAGCCTGTGCTGTAATGGGCGTTTCTGCCAGTCCCCCCCATGCTCTGTAATTCCCAGGAGCCTGTGCTGTAATGGGCGTGTCTGCCAGTCCCCCCCATGCTCTGTATTTCCCAGGAGCCTGTGCTGTAATGGGCGTGTCTGCCAGTCCCCCCCCCCGTGCTCTGTAATTCCCAGGAGCCTGTGCTGTAAATCGGCGTGTCTGCCAGTCCCCCCCGTGCTCTGTAATTCCCAGGAGCCTGTGCTGTAATGGGCGTGTCTGCCAGTCCCCCCCATGCTCTGTAATTCCCAGGAGCCTGTGCTGTAATGGGCGTGTCTGCCAGTCCCCCCCGTACTCTGTAATTCCCAGGAGCCTGTGCTGTAATGGGCGTGTCTGCCAGTCCCCCCCCCGTACTCTGTAATTCCCAGGAGCCTGTGCTGTAATGGGCGTGTCTGCCAGTCCCCCCCCCCCCCATGCTCTGTAATTCCCAGGAGCCTGTGCTGTAATGGGCGTGTCTGCCAGTCCCCCCCGTGCTCTGTAATTCCCAGGAGCCTGTGCTGTAAATCGGCGTGTCTGCCAGTCCCCCCCATGCTCTGTAATTCCCAGGAGCCTGTGCTGTAATGGGCGTGTCTGCCAGTCCCCCCCATGCTCTGTAATTCCCAGGAGCCTGTGCTGTAATGGGCGTGTCTGCCAGTCCCCCCATGCTCTGTAATTCCCAGGAGCCTGTGCTGTAATGGGCGTGTCTGCCAGTCCCCCCCATGCTCTGTATTTCCCAGGAGCCTGTGCTGTAATGGGCGTGTCTGCCAGTCCCCCCCATGCTCTGTATTTCCCAGGAGCCTGTGCTGTAATGGGCGTGTCTGCCAGTCCCCCCCGTACTCTGTAATTCCCAGGAGCCTGTGCTGTAATGGGCGTGTCTGCCAGTCCCCCCCGTACTCTGTAATTCCCAGGAGCCTGTGCTGTAATGGGCGTGTCTGCCAGTCCCCCCCGTGCTCTGTAATTCCCAGGAGCCTGTGCTGTAATGGGCGTGTCTGCCAGTCCCCCCGTGCTCTGTAATTCCCAGGAGCCTGTGCTGTAAATCGGCGTGTCTGCCAGTCCCCCCCGTGCTCTGTAATTCCCAGGAGCCTGTGCTGTAATGGGCGTGTCTGCCAGTCCCCCCCCCATGTTTTTTAATTCCCAGGAGCCTGTGCTGTAATGGGCGTGTCTGCCAGTCCCCCCCCCCCGTGCTCTGTAATTCCCAGGAGCCTGTGCTGTAATGGGCGTGTGTGCCAGTCCCCCCCATGCTCTGTAATTACCAGGAGCCTGTGCTGTAATGGGCGTGTCTGCCAGTCCCCCCCCCTTGCTCTGTAATTCCCAGGAGCCTGTGCTGTAATGGGCGTGTCTGCCAGTCCCCCCCATGCTCTGTAATTCCCAGGAGCCTGTGCTGTAATGGGCGTGTCTGCCAGTCCCCCCCCCCCCGTGCTCTGTAATTCCCAGGAGCCTGTGCTGTAATGGGCGTGTGTGCCAGTCCCCCCCATGCTCTGTAATTACCAGGAGCCTGTGCTGTAATGGGCGTGTCTGCCAGTCCCCCCCCATGCTCTGTAATTCCCAGGAGCCTGTGCTGTAATGGGCGTGTCTGCCAGTCCCCCCCCCCCCCCATGCTCTGTAATTCCCAGGAGCCTGTGCTGTAATGGGCGTGTCTGCCAGTCCCCCCCATGCCCTGTAATTCCCAGGAGCCTGTGCTGTAATGGGCGTGTCTGCCAGTCCCCCCATGCTCTGTAATTCCCAGGAGCCTGTGCTGTAATGGGCGTGTGTGCCAGTCCTCCCCCATGCTCTGTAATTCCCAGGAGCCTGTGCTGTAATGGGCGTGTCTGCCAGTCCCCCCCATGCTCTGTAATTCCCAGGAGCCTGTGCTGTAATGGGCGTGTCTGCCAGTCCCCCCCATGCTCTGTAATTCCCAGGAGCCTGTGCTGTAATGGGCGTGTCTGCCAGTCCCCCCCGTGCTCTGTAATTCCCAGGAGCCTGTGCTGTAATGGGCGTGTCTGCCAGTCCCCCCATGCTCTGTAATTCCCAGGAGCCTGTGCTGTATGGGCGTTTGTGCCAGTCCCCCCATGCTCTGTAATTCCCAGGAGCCTGTGCTGTAATGGACGTGTCTGCCAGTCCCCCCCACCCCGTGCTCTGTAATTCCCAGGAGCCTGTGCTGTAATGGGCGTGTCTGCCAGTCCCCCCCATGCTCTGTAATTCCCAGGAGCCTGTGCTGTAATGGGCGTGTCTGCCAGTCCCCCCCCCCCCATGCTCTGTAATTCCCAGGAGCCTGTGCTGTAATGGGCGTGTCTGCCAGTCCCCCCCGTGCTCTGTATTTCCCAGGAGCCTGTGCTGTAATGGGCGTGTCTGCCAGTCCCCCCCCCCATGCTCTGTAATTCCCAGGAGCCTGTGCTGTAATGGGCGTGTCTGCCAGTCCCCCCCATGCTCTGTAATTCCCAGGAGCCTGTGCTGTAATGGGCGTGTCTGCCAGTCCCCCCCCCCCCCATGCTCTGTAATTCCCAGGAGCCTGTGCTGTAATGGGCGTGTCTGCCAGTCCCCCCCCCCCCATGCTCTGTAATTCCCAGGAGCCTGTGCTGTAATGGGCGTGTCTGCCAGTCCCCCCCCCCCCGTGCTCTGTAATTCCCAGGAGCCTGTGCTGTAATGGGCGTGTCTGCCAGTCCCCCCCGTGCTCTGTAATTCCCAGGAGCCTGTGCTGTAATGGGCGTGTCTGCCAGTCCCCCCCATGCTCTGTAATTCCCAGGAGCCTGTGCTGTAATGGGCGTGTCTGCCAGTCCCCCCATGCTCTGTAATTCCCAGGAGCCTGTGCTGTAATGGGCGTGTCTGCCAGTCCCCCCCGTGCTCTGTAATTCCCAGGAGCCTGTGCTGTAATGGGCGTGTCTGCCAGTCCCCCCCATGCTCTGTAATTCCCAGGAGCCTGTGCTGTAATGGGCGTGTCTGCCAGTCCCCCCGTGCTCTGTAATTCCCAGGAGCCTGTGCTGTAATGGGCGTGTGTGCCAGTCCCCCCCATGCTCTGTAATTCCCAGGAGCCTGTGCTGTAATGGGCGTGTCTGCCAGTCCCCCCCATGCTCTGTAATTCCCAGGAGACTGTGCTGTAATGGGCGTGTCTGCCAGTCCCCCCCGTGCTCTGTAATTCCCAGGAGCCTGTGCTGTAATGGGCGTGTCTGCCAGTCCCCCCCCCATGCTCTGTAATTCCCAGGAGCCTGTGCTGTAATGGGCGTGTCTGCCAGTCCCCCCCATGCTCTGTAATTCCCAGGAGCCTGTGCTGTAATGGGCGTGTCTGCCAGTCCCCCCCTGTGCTCTGTAATTCCCAGGAGCCTGTGCTGTAATGGGCGTGTGTGCCAGTCCCCCCCATGCTCTGTAATTCCCAGGAGTCTGTGCTGTAATGGGCGTGTCTGCCAGTCCCCCCCATGCTCTGTAATTCCCAGGAGACTGTGCTGTAATGGGCGTGTCTGCCAGGCCCCCCCATGCTCTGTATTTCCCAGGAGCCTGTGCTGTAATGGGCGTGTCTGCCAGTCCCCCCCATGCTCTGTATTTCCCAGGAGCCTGTGCTGTAATGGGCGTGTCTGCCAGTCCCCCCATGCTCTGTAATTCCCAGGAGCCTGTGCTGTAATGGGCGTGTCTGCCAGTCCCCCCCCCCATGCTCTGTAATTCCCAGGAGCCTGTGCTGTAATGGGCGTGTCTGCCAGTCCCCCCCCCCATGCTCTGTAATTCCCAGGAGCCTGTGCTGTAATGGGCGTGTCTGCCAGTCCCCCCCGTGCTCTGTAATTCCCAGGAGCCTGTGCTGTAATGGGCGTGTCTGCCAGTCCCCCCCCCCATGCTCTGTTATTCCCAGGAGCCTGTGCTATAATGGGCGTGTCTGCCAGTCCCCCCCCCCGTGCTCTGTAATTCCCAGGAGCCTGTGCTGTAATGGGCGTGTCTTCCAGTCCCCCCCCTTGCTCTGTAATTCCCAGGAGCCTGTGCTGTAATGGGCGTGTCTGCCAGTCCCCCCCCCCGTGCTCTGTAATTCCCAGGAGCCTGTGCTGTAATGGGCGTGTCTGCCAGTCCCCCCCATGCCCTGTAATTCCCAGGAGCCTGTGCTGTAATGGGCGTGTCTGCCAGTCCCCCCCCTTGCTCTGTAATTCCCAGGAGCCTGTGCTGTAATGGGCGTGTCTGCCAGTCCCCCCCCCCATGCTCTGTAATTCCCAGGAGCCTGTGCTGTAATGGGCGTGTCTGCCAGTCCCCCCCCTTGCTCTGTAATTCCCAGGAGCCTGTGCTGTAATGGGCGTGTCTGCCAGTCCCCCCCATGCTCTGTAATTCCCAGGAGCCTGTGCTGTAATGGGCGTGTCTGCCAGTCCCCCCATGCTCTGTAATTCCCAGGAGCCTGTGCTGTAATGGGCGTGTGTGCCAGTCCCCCCCATGCTCTGTAATTCCCAGGAGCCTGTGCTGTAATGGGCGTGTCTGCCAGTCCCCCCATGCTCTGTAATTCCCAGGAGCCTGTGCTGTAATGGGCATGTCTGCCAGTCCCCCCATGCTCTGTAATTCCCAGGAGCCTGTGCTGTAATGGGCGTTTCTGCCAGTCCCCCCCATGCTCTGTAATTCCCAGGAGCCTGTGCTGTAATGGGCGTGTCTGCCAGTCCCCCCCATGCTCTGTATTTCCCAGGAGCCTGTGCTGTAATGGGCGTGTCTGCCAGTCCCCCCCCCCGTGCTCTGTAATTCCCAGGAGCCTGTGCTGTAAATCGGCGTGTCTGCCAGTCCCCCCCGTGCTCTGTAATTCCCAGGAGCCTGTGCTGTAATGGGCGTGTCTGCCAGTCCCCCCCATGCTCTGTAATTCCCAGGAGCCTGTGCTGTAATGGGCGTGTCTGCCAGTCCCCCCCGTACTCTGTAATTCCCAGGAGCCTGTGCTGTAATGGGCGTGTCTGCCAGTCCCCCCCCCGTACTCTGTAATTCCCAGGAGCCTGTGCTGTAATGGGCGTGTCTGCCAGTCCCCCCCCCCCCATGCTCTGTAATTCCCAGGAGCCTGTGCTGTAATGGGCGTGTCTGCCAGTCCCCCCCGTGCTCTGTAATTCCCAGGAGCCTGTGCTGTAAATCGGCGTGTCTGCCAGTCCCCCCCATGCTCTGTAATTCCCAGGAGCCTGTGCTGTAATGGGCGTGTCTGCCAGTCCCCCCCATGCTCTGTAATTCCCAGGAGCCTGTGCTGTAATGGGCGTGTCTGCCAGTCCCCCCCGTGCTCTGTAATTCCCAGGAGCCTGTGCTGTAATGGGCGTGTCTGCCAGTCCCCCCCATGCTCTGTATTTCCCAGGAGCCTGTGCTGTAATGGGCGTGTCTGCCAGTCCCCCCCGTACTCTGTAATTCCCAGGAGCCTGTGCTGTAATGGGCGTGTCTGCCAGTCCCCCCCATGCTCTGTATTTCCCAGGAGCCTGTGCTGTAATGGGCGTGTCTGCCAGTCCCCCCCATGCTCTGTAATTCCCAGGAGCCTGTGCTGTAATGGGCGTGTCTGCCAGTCCCCCCCATGCTCTGTATTTCCCAGGAGCCTGTGCTGTAATGGGCGTGTCTGCCAGTCCCCCCCGTACTCTGTAATTCCCAGGAGCCTGTGCTGTAATGGGCGTGTCTGCCAGTCCCCCCCGTGCTCTGTAATTCCCAGGAGCCTGTGCTGTAATGGGCCTGTCTGCCAGTCCCCCCGTGCTCTGTAATTCCCAGGAGCCTGTGCTGTAAATCGGCGTGTCTGCCAGTCCCCCCCGTGCTCTGTAATTCCCAGGAGCCTGTGCTGTAATGGGCGTGTCTGCCAGTCCCCCCCCCATGTTTTTTAATTCCCAGGAGCCTGTGCTGTAATGGGCGTGTCTGCCAGTCCCCCCCCCCCCGTGCTCTGTAATTCCCAGGAGCCTGTGCTGTAATGGGCGTGTGTGCCAGTCCCCCCCATGCTCTGTAATTACCAGGAGCCTGTGCTGTAATGGGCGTGTCTGCCAGTCCCCCCCCTTGCTCTGTAATTCCCAGGAGCCTGTGCTGTAATGGGCGTGTCTGCCAGTCCCCCCCATGCTCTGTAATTCCCAGGAGCCTGTGCTGTAATGGGCGTGTCTGCCAGTCCCCCCCCCCCCGTGCTCTGTAATTCCCAGGAGCCTGTGCTGTAATGGGCGTGTGTGCCAGTCCCCCCCATGCTCTGTAATTACCAGGAGCCTGTGCTGTAATGGGCGTGTCTGCCAGTCCCCCCCCATGCTCTGTAATTCCCAGGAGCCTGTGCTGTAATGGGCGTGTCTGCCAGTCCCCCCCCCCCCATGCTCTGTAATTCCCAGGAGCCTGTGCTGTAATGGGCGTGTCTGCCAGTCCCCCCCATGCCCTGTAATTCCCAGGAGCCTGTGCTGTAATGGGCGTGTCTGCCAGTCCCCCCATGCTCTGTAATTCCCAGGAGCCTGTGCTGTAATGGGCGTGTGTGCCAGTCCTCCCCCATGCTCTGTAATTCCCAGGAGCCTGTGCTGTAATGGGCGTGTCTGCCAGTCCCCCCCATGCTCTGTAATTCCCAGGAGCCTGTGCTGTAATGGGCGTGTCTGCCAGTCCCCCCCATGCTCTGTAATTCCCAGGAGCCTGTGCTGTAATGGGCGTGTTTGCCAGTCCCCCCCGTGCTCTGTAATTCCCAGGAGCCTGTGCTGTAATGGGCGTGTCTGCCAGTCCCCCCATGCTCTGTAATTCCCAGGAGCCTGTGCTGTATGGGCGTTTGTGCCAGTCCCCCCATGCTCTGTAATTCCCAGGAGCCTGTGCTGTAATGGACGTGTCTGCCAGTCCCCCCCACCCCGTGCTCTGTAATTCCCAGGAGCCTGTGCTGTAATGGGCGTGTCTGCCAGTCCCCCCCATGCTCTGTAATTCCCAGGAGCCTGTGCTGTAATGGGCGTGTCTGCCAGTCCCCCCCGTGCTCTGTATTTCCCAGGAGCCTGTGCTGTAATGGGCGTGTCTGCCAGTCCCCCCCCCCATGCTCTGTAATTCCCAGGAGCCTGTGCTGTAATGGGCGTGTCTGCCAGTCCCCCCCATGCTCTGTAATTCCCAGGAGCCTGTGCTGTAATGGGCGTGTGTGCCAGTCCCCCCCGTGCTCTGTAATTCCCAGGAGCCTGTGCTGTAATGGGCGTGTCTGCCAGTCCCCCCCATGCTCTGTAATTCCCAGGAGCCTGTGCTGTAATGGGCGTGTCTGCCAGTCCCCCCATGCTCTGTAATTCCCAGGAGCCTGTGCTGTAATGGGCGTGTCTGCCAGTCCCCCCCCCCCCGTGCTGTAATTCCCAGGAGCCTGTGCTGTAATGGGCGTGTGTGCCAGTCCCAACCATGCTCTGTAATTCCCAGGAGCCTGTGCTGTAATGGGCGTGTGTGCCAGTCCCCCCGTGCTCTGTAATTCCCAGGAGCCTGTGCTGTAATGGGCGTGTCTGCCAGTCCCCCCCATGCCCTGTAATTCCCAGGAGCCTGTGCTGTAATGGGCGTGTCTGCCAGTCCCCCCCATGCCCTGTAATTCCCAGGAGCCTGTGCTGTAATGGGCGTGTCTGCCAGTCCCCCCCCATGCCCTGTAATTCCCAGGAGCCTGTGCTGTAATGGGCGTGTCTGCCAGTCCCCCCATGCTCTGTAATTCCCAGGAGCCTGTGCTGTATGGGCGTTTGTGCCAGTCCCCCCATGCTCTGTAATTCCCAGGAGCCTGTGCTGTAATGGACGTGTCTGCCAGTCCCCCCCACCCCGTGCTCTGTAATTCCCAGGAGCCTGTGCTGTAATGGGCGTGTCTGCC
This sequence comes from Ascaphus truei, assembly GCF_040206685.1. Taxonomy (NCBI): domain Eukaryota; kingdom Metazoa; phylum Chordata; class Amphibia; order Anura; family Ascaphidae; genus Ascaphus; species Ascaphus truei. Next base: position 37,735 of record NW_027454440.1, on the reverse strand, counting down.
AGTCCCCCCCATGCTCTGTAATTCCCAGGAGCCTGTGCTGTAATGGGCGTGTCTGCCAGTCCCCCCCCCCCCATGCTCTGTAATTCCCAGGAGCCTGTGCTGTAATGGGCGTGTCTGCCAGTCCCCCCCGTGCTCTGTATTTCCCAGGAGCCTGTGCTGTAATGGGCGTGTCTGCCAGTCCCCCCCCCCATGCTCTGTAATTCCCAGGAGCCTGTGCTGTAATGGGCGTGTCTGCCAGTCCCCCCCATGCTCTGTAATTCCCAGGAGCCTGTGCTGTAATGGGCGTGTGTGCCAGTCCCCCCCGTGCTCTGTAATTCCCAGGAGCCTGTGCTGTAATGGGCGTGTCTGCCAGTCCCCCCCATGCTCTGTAATTCCCAGGAGCCTGTGCTGTAATGGGCGTGTCTGCCAGTCCCCCCATGCTCTGTAATTCCCAGGAGCCTGTGCTGTAATGGGCGTGTCTGCCAGTCCCCCCCCCCCCGTGCTGTAATTCCCAGGAGCCTGTGCTGTAATGGGCGTGTGTGCCAGTCCCAACCATGCTCTGTAATTCCCAGGAGCCTGTGCTGTAATGGGCGTGTGTGCCAGTCCCCCCCGTGCTCTGTAATTCCCAGGAGCCTGTGCTGTAATGGGCGTGTCTGCCAGTCCCCCCCATGCCCTGTAATTCCCAGGAGCCTGTGCTGTAATGGGCGTGTCTGCCAGTCCCCCCCATGCCCTGTAATTCCCAGGAGCCTGTGCTGTAATGGGCGTGTCTGCCAGTCCCCCCCCCCCATGCTCTGTAATTCCCAGGAGCCTGTGCTGTAATGGGCGTGTCTGCCAGTCCCCCCCCCCCCATGCTCTGTAATTCCCAGGAGCCTGTGCTGTAATGGGCGTGTCTGCCAGTCCCCCCCCCCCCATGCTCTGTAATTCCCAGGAGCCTGTGCTGTAATGGGCGTGTCTGCCAGTCCCCCCCCCCCCGTGCTCTGTAATTCCCAGGAGCCTGTGCTGTAATGGGCGTGTCTGCCAGTCCCCCCCGTGCTCTGTAATTCCCAGGAGCCTGTGCTGTAATGGGCGTGTCTGCCAGTCCCCCCCCATGCTCTGTAATTCCCAGGAGCCTGTGCTGTAATGGGCGTGTCTGCCAGTCCCCCCATGCTCTGTAATTCCCAGGAGCCTGTGCTGTAATGGGCGTGTCTGCCAGTCCCCCCCCGTGCTCTGTAATTCCCAGGAGCCTGTGCTGTAATGGGCGTGTCTGCCAGTCCCCCCCGTGCTCTGTAATTCCCAGGAGCCTGTGCTGTAATGGGCGTGTCTGCCAGTCCCCCCCCCATGCTCTGTAATTCCCAGGAGCCTGTGCTGTAATGGGCGTGTCTGCCAGTCCCCCCCATGCTCTGTAATTCCCAGGAGCCTGTGCTGTAATGGGCGTGTGTGCCAGTCCCCCCCGTGCTCTGTAATTCCCAGGAGCCTGTGCTGTAATGGGCGTGTCTGCCAGTCCCCCCCATGCTCTGTAATTCCCAGGAGCCTGTGCTGTAATGGGCGTGTCTGCCAGTCCCCCCATGCTCTGTAATTCCCAGGAGCCTGTGCTGTAATGGGCGTGTCTGCCAGTCCCCCCCCCCCCCGTGCTGTAATTCCCAGGAGCCTGTGCTGTAATGGGCGTGTGTGCCAGTCCCAACCATGCTCTGTAATTCCCAGGAGCCTGTGCTGTAATGGGCGTGTGTGCCAGTCCCCCCCGTGCTCTGTAATTCCCAGGAGCCTGTGCTGTAATGGGCGTGTCTGCCAGTCCCCCCCATGCCCTGTAATTCCCAGGAGCCTGTGCTGTAATGGGCGTGTCTGCCAGTCCCCCCCATGCCCTGTAATTCCCAGGAGCCTGTGCTGTAATGGGCGTGTCTGCCAGTCCCCCCCCCCCATGCTCTGTAATTCCCAGGAGCCTGTGCTGTAATGGGCGTGTCTGCCAGTCCCCCCCCCCCATGCTCTGTAATTCCCAGGAGCCTGTGCTGTAATGGGCGTGTCTGCCAGTCCCCCCCCCCCCATGCTCTGTAATTCCCAGGAGCCTGTGCTGTAATGGGCGTGTCTGCCAGTCCCCCCCCCCCCGTGCTCTGTAATTCCCAGGAGCCTGTGCTGTAATGGGCGTGTCTGCCAGTCCCCCCCGTGCTCTGTAATTCCCAGGAGCCTGTGCTGTAATGGGCGTGTCTGCCAGTCCCCCCCATGCTCTGTAATTCCCAGGAGCCTGTGCTGTAATGGGCGTGTCTGCCAGTCCCCCCATGCTCTGTAATTCCCAGGAGCCTGTGCTGTAATGGGCGTGTCTGCCAGTCCCCCCCGTGCTCTGTAATTCCCAGGAGCCTGTGCTGTAATGGGCGTGTCTGCCAGTCCCCCCCGTGCTCTGTAATTCCCAGGAGCCTGTGCTGTAATGGGCGTGTCTGCCAGTCCCCCCCGTGCTCTGTAATTCCCAGGAGCCTGTGCTGTAATGGGCGTGTCTGCCAGTCCCCCCCCCCATGCTCTGTAATTCCCAGGAGCCTGTGCTGTAATGGGCGTGTCTGCCAGTCCCCCCCATGCTCTGTAATTCCCAGGAGCCTGTGCTGTAATGGGCGTGTCTGCCAGTCCCCCCCGTGCTCTGTAATTCCCAGGAGCCTGTGCTGTAATGGGCGTGTCTGCCAGTCCCCCAGTGCTCTGTAATTCCCAGGAGCCTGTGCTGTAATGGGCGTGTCTGCCAGTCCCCCAGTGCTCTGTAATTCCCAGGAGCCTGTGCTGTAATGGGCGTGTCTGCCAGTCCCCCCATGCTCTGTAATTCCCAGGAGCCTGTGCTGTAATGGGCGTGTCTGCCAGTCCCCCCCGTGCTCTGTAATTCCCAGGAGCCTGTGCTGTAATGGGCGTGTCTGCCAGTCCCCCCCGTGCTCTGTAATTCCCAGGAGCCTGTGCTGTAATGGGCGTGTCTGCCAGTCCCCCCCCCTTGCTCTGTAATTCCCAGGAGCCTGTGCTGTAATGGGCGTGTCTGCCAGTCCCCCCCCCCCGTGCTCTGTAATTCCCAGGAGCCTGTGCTGTAATGGGCGTGTGTGCCAGCCCCCCCATGCTCTGTAATTCCCAGGAGCCTGTGCTGTAATGGGCGTGTCTGCCAGTCCCCCCCCTATGCTCTGTAATTCCCAGGAGCCTGTGCTGTAATGGGCGTGTCTGCCAGTCCCCCCCATGCTCTGTAATTCCCAGGAGCCTGTGCTGTAATGGGCGTGTCTGCCAGTCCCCCCCATGCTCTGTAATTCCCTGGAGCCTGTGCTGTAATGGGCGTGTCTGCCAGTCCCCCCATGCTCTGTAATTCCCAGGAGCCTGTGCTGTAATGGGCGTGTCTGCCAGTCCCCCCCATGCTCTGTAATTCCCAGGAGCCTGTGCTGTAATGGGCGTGTCTGCCAGTCCCCCCCCCCCGTGCTCTGTAATTCCCAGGAGCCTGTGCTGTAATGGGCGTGTCTGCCAGTCCCCCCCATGCTCTGTAATTCCCAGGAGCCTGTGCAGTAATGGGCGTGTCTGCCAGTCCCCCCCGTGCTCTGTAATTCCCAGGAGCCTGTGCTGTAATGGGCGTGTCTGCCAGTCCCCCCCATGCTCTGTAATTCCCAGGAGCCTGTGCTGTAATGGGCGTGTCTGCCAGTCCCCCCCATGCTCTGTAATTCCCAGGAGCCTGTGCTGTAATGGGCGTATCTGCCAGTCCCCCCCCATGCTCTGTAATTCCCAGGAGCCTGTGCTGTAATGGGCGTGTCTGCCAGTCCCCCCCTGTGCTCTGTAATTCCCAGGAGCCTGTGCTGTAATGGACGTGTCTGCCAGTCCCCCCCCCCCTGTGCTCTGTAATTCCCAGGAGCCTGTGCTGTAATGGGCGTGTCTGCCAGTCCCCCCCATGCTCTGTAATTCCCAGGAGCCTGTGCTGTAATGGGCGTGTCTGCCAGTCCCCCCCATGCTCTGTATTTCCCAGGAGCCTGTGCAGTAATGGGCGTGTCTGCCAGTCCCCCCCATGCTCTGTAATTCCCAGGAGCCTGTGCTGTAATGGGCGTGTCTGCCAGTCCCCCCCCCCATGCTCTGTAATTCCCAGGAGCCTGTGCTGTAATGGGCGTGTCTGCCAGTCCCCCCCATGCTCTGTAATTCCCTGGAGCCTGTGCTGTAATGGGCGTGTCTGCCAGTCCCCCCATGCTCTGTAATTCCCAGGAGCCTGTGCTGTAATGGGCGTGTCTGCCAGTCCCCCCCATGCTCTGTAATTCCCAGGAGCCTGTGCTGTAATGGGCGTGTCTGCCAGTCCCCCCCCCCCGTGCTCTGTAATTCCCAGGAGCCTGTGCTGTAATGGGCGTGTCTGCCAGTCCCCCCCATGCTCTGTAATTCCCAGGAGCCTGTGCAGTAATGGGCGTGTCTGCCAGTCCCCCCCGTGCTCTGTAATTCCCAGGAGCCTGTGCTGTAATGGGCGTGTCTGCCAGTCCCCCCCATGCTCTGTAATTCCCAGGAGCCTGTGCTGTAATGGGCGTGTCTGCCAGTCCCCCCCATGCTCTGTAATTCCCAGGAGCCTGTGCTGTAATGGGCGTATCTGCCAGTCCCCCCCCATGCTCTGTAATTCCCAGGAGCCTGTGCTGTAATGGGCGTGTCTGCCAGTCCCCCCCTGTGCTCTGTAATTCCCAGGAGCCTGTGCTGTAATGGACGTGTCTGCCAGTCCCCCCCCCCTGTGCTCTGTAATTCCCAGGAGCCTGTGCTGTAATGGGCGTGTCTGCCAGTCCCCCCCATGCTCTGTAATTCCCAGGAGCCTGTGCTGTAATGGGCGTGTCTGCCAGTCCCCCCCATGCTCTGTATTTCCCAGGAGCCTGTGCAGTAATGGGCGTGTCTGCCAGTCCCCCCCATGCTCTGTAATTCCCAGGAGCCTGTGCTGTAATGGGCGTGTCTGCCAGTCCCCCCCATGCTCTGTAATTCCCAGGAGCCTGTGCTGTAATGGGCGTGTCTGCCAGTCCCCCCCATGCTCTGTAATTCCCAGGAGCCTGTGCTGTAATGGGCGTGTCTGCCAGTCCCCCCCGTGCTCTGTAATTCCCAGGAGCCTGTGCTGTAATGGGCGTGTCTGCCAGTCCCCCCCTGTGCTCTGTAATTCCCAGGAGCCTGTGCTGTAATGGGCGTGTCTGCCAGTCCCCCCCTGTGCTCTGTAATTCCCAGGAGCCTGTGCTGTAATGGGCGTGTCTGCCAGTCCCCCCCGTGCTCTGTAATTCCCAGGAGCCTGTGCTGTAATGGGCGTGTCTGCCAGTCCCCCCCATGCTCTGTAATTCCCAGGAGCCTGTGCTGTAATGGGCGTGTCTGCCAGTCCCCCCCTGTGCTCTGTAATTCCCAGGAGCCTGTGCTGTAATGGGCGTGTCTGCCAGTCCCCCCCGTGCTCTGTAATTCCCAGGAGCCTGTGCTGTAATGGGCTTGTCTGCCAGTCCCCCCCGTGCTCTGTAATTCCCAGGAGCCTGTGCTGTAATGGGCTTGTCTGCCAGTCCCCCCCGTGCTCTGTAATTCCCAGGAGCCTGTGCTGTAATGGGCGTGTCTGCCAGTCCCCCCCCATGCTCTGTAATTCCCAGGAGCCTGTGCTGTAATGGGCGTGTCTGCCAGTCCCCCCCCCCCTGTGCTCTGTAATTCCCAGGAGCCTGTGCTGTAATGGGCGTGTCTGCCAGTCCCCCCCCGTGCTCTGTAATTCCCAGGAGCCTGTGCTGTAATGGGCGTGTCTGCCAGTCCCCCCCATGCTCTGTAATTCCCAGGAGCCTGTGCTGTAATGGGAGTGTCTGCCAGTCCCCCCGTGCTCTGTAATTCCCAGGAGCCTGTGCTGTAATGGGCGTGTCTGCCAGTCCCCCCCCCCATGCTCTGTAATTTCCAGGAGCCTGTGCTGTAATGGGCGTGTCTGCCAGTCCCCCCCTGTGCTCTGTAATTCCCAGGAGCCTGTGCTGTAATGGACGTGTCTGCCAGTCCCCCCCCCCGTGCTCTGTAATTCCCAGGAGCCTGTGCTGTAATGGGCGTGTCTGCCAGTCCCCCCCATGCTCTGTAATTCCCAGGAGCCTGTGCTGTAATGGGCGTGTCTGCCAGTCCCCCCCATGCTCTGTAATTCCCAGGAGCCTGTGCTGTAATGGGCGTGTCTGCCAGTCCTCCCCATGCTCTGTAATTCCCAGGAGCCTGTGCTGTAATGGACGTGTCTGCCAGTCCCCCCCCCCCCGTGCTCTGTAATTCCCAGGAGCCTGTGCTGTAATGGGCGTGTCTGCCAGTCCCCCCCATGCTCTGTAATTCCCAGGAGCCTGTGCTGTAATGGGCGTGTCTGCCAGTCCCCCCCATGCTCTGTATTTCCCAGGAGCCTGTGCAGTAATGGGCGTGTCTGCCAGTCCCCCCCATGCTCTGTAATTCCCAGGAGCCTGTGCTGTAATGGGCGTGTCTGCCAGTCCCCCCCATGCTCTGTAATTCCCAGGAGCCTGTGCTGTAATGGGCGTGTCTGCCAGTCCCCCCCATGCTCTGTAATTCCCAGGAGCCTGTGCTGTAATGGGCGTGTCTGCCAGTCCCCCCCTGTGCTCTGTAATTCCCAGGAGCCTGTGCTGTAATGGGCGTGTCTGCCAGTCCCCCCCTGTGCTCTGTAATTCCCAGGAGCCTGTGCTGTAATAGGCGTGTCTGCCAGTCCCCCCCTGTGCTCTGTAATTCCCAGGAGCCTGTGCTGTAATGGGCGTGTCTGCCAGTCCCCCCCGTGCTCTGTAATTCCCAGGAGCCTGTGCTGTAATGGGCGTGTCTGCCAGTCCCCCCCATGCTCTGTAATTCCCAGGAGCCTGTGCTGTAATGGGCGTGTCTGCCAGTCCCCCCCTGTGCTCTGTAATTCCCAGGAGCCTGTGCTGTAATGGGCGTGTCTGCCAGTCCCCCCCATGCTCTGTAATTCCCAGGAGCCTGTGCTGTAATGGGCGTGTCTGCCAGTCCCCCCCGTGCTCTGTAATTCCCAGGAGCCTGTGCTGTAATGGGCTTGTCTGCCAGTCCCCCCCGTGCTCTGTAATTCCCAGGAGCCTGTGCTGTAATGGGCTTGTCTGCCAGTCCCCCCCGTGCTCTGTAATTCCCAGGAGCCTGTGCTGTAATGGGCGTGTCTGCCAGTCCCCCCCATGCTCTGTAATTCCCAGGAGCCTGTGCTGTAATGGGCGTGTCTGCCAGTCCCCCCCCCCCCTGTGCTCTGTAATTCCCAGGAGCCTGTGCTGTAATGGGCGTGTCTGCCAGTCCCCCCCGTGCTCTGTAATTCCCAGGAGCCTGTGCTGTAATGGGCGTGTCTGCCAGTCCCCCCCATGCTCTGTAATTCCCAGGAGCCTGTGCTGTAATGGGAGTGTCTGCCAGTCCCCCCCGTGCTCTGTAATTCCCAGGAGCCTGTGCTGTAATGGGCGTGTCTGCCAGTCCCCCCCCCATGCTCTGTAATTTCCAGGAGCCTGTGCTGTAATGGGCGTGTCTGCCAGTCTCCCCCATGCTCTGTAATTCCCAGGAGCCTGTGCTGTAATGGGCGTGTCTGCCAGTCCCCCCCCCCCCCCTGTGCTCTGTAATTCCCAGGAGCCTGTGCTGTAATGGGCGTGTCTGCCAGTCCCCCCCGTGCTCTGTAATTCCCAGGAGCCTGTGCTGTAATGGGCTTGTCTGCCAGTCCCCCCCGTGCTCTGTAATTCCCAGGAGCCTGTGCTGTAATGAGCGTGTCTGCCAGTCCCCCCCCGTGCTCTGTAATTCCCAGGAGCCTGTGCTGTAATGGGCGTGTCTGCCAGTCCCCCCCATGCTCTGTAATTCCCAGGAGCCTGTGCTGTAATGTGCGTGTCTGCCAGTCCCCCCCATGCTCTGTATTTCCCAGGAGCCTGTGCAGTAATGGGCGTGTCTGCCAGTCCCCCCCATGCTCTGTAATTCCCAGGAGCCTGTGCTGTAATGGGCGTGTCTGCCAGTCCCCCCCATGCTCTGTAATTCCCAGGAGCCTGTGCTGTAATGGGCGTGTCTGCCAGTCCCCCCCATGCTCTGTAATTCCCAGGAGCCTGTGCTGTAATGGGCGTGTCTGCCAGTCCCCCCATGCTCTGTAATTCCCAGGAGCCTGTGCTGTAATGGGCGTGTCTGCCAGTCCCCCCCTGTGCTCTGTAATTCCCAGGAGCCTGTGCTGTAATGGGCGTGTCTGCCAGTCCCCCCCTGTGCTCTGTAATTCCCAGGAGCCTGTGCTGTAATGGGCGTGTCTGCCAGTCCCCCCCTGTGCTCTGTAATTCCCAGGAGCCTGTGCTGTAATGGGCGTGTCTGCCAGTCCCCCCCTGTGCTCTGTAATTCCCAGGAGCCTGTGCTGTAATAGGCGTGTCTGCCAGTCCCCCCCTGTGCTCTGTAATTCCCAGGAGCCTGTGCTGTAATGGGCGTGTCTGCCAGTCCCCCCCGTGCTCTGTAATTCCCAGGAGCCTGTGCTGTAATGGGCGTGTCTGCCAGTCCCCCCCATGCTCTGTAATTCCCAGGAGCCTGTGCTGTAATGGGCGTGTCTGCCAGTCCCCCCCTGTGCTCTGTAATTCCCAGGAGCCTGTGCTGTAATGGGCGTGTCTGCCAGTCCCCCCCGTGCTCTGTAATTCCCAGGAGCCTGTGCTGTAATGGGCTTGTCTGCCAGTCCCCCCCGTGCTCTGTAATTCCCAGGAGCCTGTGCTGTAATGGGCTTGTCTGCCAGTCCCCCCATGCTCTGTAATTCCCAGGAGCCTGTGCTGTAATAGGCGTGTCTGCCAGTCCCCCCCCCCGTGCTCTGTAATTCCCAGGAGCCTGTGCTGTAATGGGCGTGTCTGCCAGTCCCCCCCATGCTCTGTAATTCCCAGGAGCCTGTGCTATAATGGGCGTGTCTGCCAGTCCCCCCCCCCCTGTGCTCTGTAATTCCCAGGAGCCTGTGCTGTAATGGGCGTGTCTGCCAGTCCCCCCCGTGCTCTGTAATTCCCAGGAGCCTGTGCTGTAATGGGCGTGTCTGCCAGTCCCCCCCATGCTCTGTAATTCCCAGGAGCCTGTGCTGTAATGGGAGTGTCTGCCAGTCCCCCCCGTGCTCTGTAATTCCCAGGAGCCTGTGCTGTAATGGGCGTGTCTGCCAGTCCCCCCCCCCATGCTCTGTAATTTCCAGGAGCCTGTGCTGTAATGGGCGTGTCTGCCAGTCCCCCCCATGCTCTGTAATTCCCAGGAGCCTGTGCTGTAATGGGCGTGTCTGCCAGTCCCCCCCCCCCCTGTGCTCTGTAATTCCCAGGAGCCTGTGCTGTAATGGGCGTGTCTGCCAGTCCCCCCCGTGCTCTGTAATTCCCAGGAGCCTGTGCTGTAATGGGCTTGTCTGCCAGTCCCCCCCGTGCTCTGTAATTCCCAGGAGCCTGTGCTGTAATGAGCGTGTCTGCCAGTCCCCCCCGTGCTCTGTAATTCCCAGGAGCCTGTGCTGTAATGGGCGTGTCTGCCAGTCCCCCCCATGCTCTGTAATTCCCAGGAGCCTGTGCTGTAATGGGCGTGTCTGCCAGTCCCCCCCCCCCCTGTGCTCTGTAATTCCCAGGAGCCTGTGCTGTAATGGGCGTGTCTGCCAGTCCCCCCCATGCTCTGTAATTCCCAGGAGCCTGTGCTGTAATGGGCGTGTCTGCCAGTCCCCCCATGCTCTGTAATTCCCAGGAGCCTGTGCTGTAATGGGCGTGTCTGCCAGTCCCGCCCGTGCTCTGTAATTCCCAGGAGCCTGTGCTGTAATGGGCGTGTCTGCCAGTCCCCCCATGCTCTGTAATTCCCAGGAGCCTGTGCTGTAATGGGCGTGTCTGCCAGTCCCCCCCATGCTCTGTAATTCCCAGGAGCCTGTGCTGTAATGGGCGTGTCTGCCAGTCCGCCCCATGCTCTGTAATTCCCAGGAGCCTGTGCTGTAATGGGCGTGTGTGCCAGTCCCCCCCGTGCTCTGTAATTCCCAGGAGCCTGTGCTGTAATGGGCGTGTCTGCCAGTCCCCCCCGTGCTCTGTAATTCCCAGGAGCCTGTGCTGTAATGGGCGTGTCTGCCAGTCCCCCCCCCCCGTGCTCTGTAATTCCCAGGAGCCTGTGCTGTAATGGGCGTGTCTGCCAGTCCCCCCCCCCCTGTGCTCTGTAATTCCCAGGAGCCTGTGCTGTAATGGGCGTGTCTGCCAGTCCCCCCCATGCTCTGTAATTCCCAGGAGCCTGTGCTGTAATGGGCGTGTGTGCCAGCCCCCCCGTGCTCTGTAATTCCCAGGAGCCTGTGCTGTAATGGGCGTGTCTGCCAGTCCCCCCATGCTCTGTAATTCCCAGGAGCCTGTGCTGTAATGGGCGTGTCTGCCAGTCCCCCCCGTGCTCTGTAATTCCCAGGAGCCTGTGCTGTAATGGGCGTGTCTGCCAGTCCCCCCCGTGCTCTGTAATTCCCAGGAGCCTGTGCTGTAATGGGCGTGTCTGCCAGTCCCCCCCCCATGCTCTGTAATTCCCAGGAGCCTGTGCTGTAATGGGCGTGTCTGCCAGTCCCCCCCCCCCATGCTCTGTAATTCCCAGGAGCCTGTGCTGTAATGGGCGTGTCTGCCAGTCCCCCCCATGCTCTGTAATTCCCAGGAGCCTGTGCTGTAATGGGCGTGTCTGCCAGTCCCCCCATGCTCTGTAATTCCCAGGAGCCTGTGCTGTAATGGGCGTGTCTGCCAGTCCCCCCCATGCTCTGTAATTCCCTGGAGCCTGTGCTGTAATGGGCGTGTCTGCCAGTCCCCCCATGCTCTGTAATTCCCAGGAGCCTGTGCTGTAATGGGCGTGTCTGCCAGTCCCCCCGTGCTCTGTAATTCCCAGGAGCCTGTGCTATAATGGGCGTGTCTGCCAGTCCCCCCCATGCTCTGTAATTCCCAGGAGCCTGTGCTGCAATGGGCGTGTCTGCCAGTCCCCCCCCCCGTGCTCTGTAATTCCCAGGAGCCTGTGCTGTAATGGGCGTGTCTGCCAGTCCCCCCCCTTGCTCTGTAATTCCCAGGAGCCTGTGCTGTAATGGGCGTGTCTGCCAGTCCCCCCCATGCTCTGTAATTCCCAGGAGCCTGTGCTGTAATGGGCGTGTCTGCCAGTCACCCCCCCCATGCTCTGTATTTCCCAGGAGCCTGTGCTGTAATGGGCGTGTCTGCCAGTCCCCCCCCCCATGCTCTGTAATTCCCAGGAGCCTGTGCTGTAATGGGCGTGTCTGCCAGTCCCCCCCATGCTTTGTAATTCCCAGGAGCCTGTGCTGTAATGGACGTGTCTGCCAGTCCCCCCCTGTGCTCTGTAATTCCCAGGAGCCTGTGCTGTAATGGGCGTGTTTGCCAGTCCCCCCCGTGCTCTGTAATTCCCAGGAGCCTGTGCTGTAAATCGGCGTGTCTGCCAGTCCCCCCCCGTACTCTGTAATTCCCAGGAGCCTGTGCTGTAATGGGCGTGTCTGCCAGTCCCCCCCCCCCATGCTCTGTAATTCCCAGGAGCCTGTGCTGTAATGGGCGTGTCTGCCAGTCCCCCCCGTGCTCTGTAATTCCCAGGAGCCTGTGCTGTAATGGGCGTGTCTGCCAGTCCCCCCCATGCTCTGTAATTCCCAGGAGCCTGTGCTGTAATGGGTGTGTCTGCCAGTCCTCCCCATGCTCTGTAATTCCCAGGAGCCTGTGCTGTAATGGGCGTGTCTGCCAGTCCCCCCCATGCTCTGTAATTCCCAGGAGCCTGTGCTGTAATGGGCGTGTGTGCCAGTCCCCCCCCCCCCCCCATGCTCTGTAATTCCCAGGAGCCTGTGCTGTAATGGGCGTGTCTGCCAGTCCCCCCCCCATGTTCTGTAATTCCCAGGAGCCTGTGCTGTAATGGGCGTGTCTGCCAGTCCCCCCCGTGCTCTGTAATTCCCAGGAGCCTGTGCTGTAATGGGCGTGTCTGCCAGTCCCGTCCCCGCCCCATGCTCTGTAATTCCCAGGAGCCTGTGCTGTAATGGGCGTGTCTGCCAGTCCCCCCCATGCTCTGTAATTCCCAGGAGCCTGTGCTGTAATGGGCGTGTCTGCCAGTCCCCTCCGTACTCTGTATTTCCCAGGAGCCTGTGCTGTATGGGCGTGTGTGCCAGTCCCCCCATGCTCTGTAATTCCCAGGAGCCTGTGCTGTAATGGACGTGTCTGCCAGTCCCCCCCCCCCCCCCCCCCGTGCTCTGTATTTCCCAGGAGCCTGTGCTGTAATGGGCGTGTCTGCCAGTCCCCCCCGTGCTCTGTAATTCCCAGGAGCCTGTGCTGTAATGGGCGTGTCTGCCAGTCCCCCCCCCCCCCCATGCTCTGTAATTCCCAGGAGCCTGTGCTGTAATGGGCGTGTCTGCCAGTCCCCCCATGCTCTGTAATTACCAGGAGCCTGTTCTGTAATGGGCGTGTCTGCCCCCCCCCCCCGTGCTCTGTAATTCCCAGGAGCCTGTGCTGTAATGGGCGTGTCTGCCAGTCCCCCCCGTGCTCTGTATTTCCCAGGAGCCTGTGCTGTAATGGGCGTGTCTGCCAGTCCCCCCCCCCGTGCTGTAATTCCCAGGAGCCTGTGCTGTAATGGGCGTGTGTGCCAGTCCCCCCCATGCTCTGTAATTCCCAGGAGCCTGTGCTGTAATGGGCGTGTGTGCCAGTCCCCCCGTGCTCTGTAATTCCCAGGAGCCTGTGCTGTAATGGGCGTGTCTGCCAGTCCCCCCCATGCCCTGTAATTCCCAGGAGCCTGTGCTGTAATGGGCGTGTCTGCCAGTCCCCCCCATGCCCTGTTATTCCCAGGAGCCTGTGCTGTAATGGGCGTGTCTGCCAGTCCCCCCCCCCCATGCTCTGTAATTCCCAGGAGCCTGTGCTGTAATGGGCGTGTCTGCCAGTCCCCCCATGCTCTTTATTTCCCAGGAGCCTGTGCTGTAATGTGCGTGTCTGCCAGTCCCCCCCCCCATGCTCTGTAATTCCCAGGAGCCTGTGCTGTAATGGGCGTGTCTGCCAGTCCCCCCCCCCGTACTCTGTAATTCCCAGGAGCCTGTGCTGTAATGGGCGTGTCTGCCAGTCCCCCCCGTGCTCTGTAATTCCCAGGAGCCTGTGCTGTAATGGGCGTGTCTGCCAGTCCCCCCCGTGCTCTGTAATTTCCAGGAGCCTGTGCTGTAATGGACGTGTCTGCCAGTCCCCCCCCCCCCCGTGCTCTGTAATTCCCAGGAGCCTGTGCTGTAATGGGCGTGTCTGCCAGTCCCCCCCATGCTCTGTAATTCCCAGGAGCCTGTGCTGTAATGGGCGTGTCTGCCAGTCCCCCCCATGCTCTGTAATTCCCAGGAGCCTGTGCTGTAATGGGCGTGTCTGCCAGTCCCCCCATGCTCTGTAATTCCCAGGAGCCTGTGCTGTAATGGGCGTGTCTGCCAGTCCCCCCCGTGCTCTGTAATTCCCAGGAGCCTGTGCTGTAATGGGCGTGTCTGCCAGTCCCCCCCCCCTTGCTCTGTAATTCCCAGGAGCCTGTGCTGTAATGGGCGTGTCTGCCAGTCCCCCCCGTGCTCTGTAATTCCCAGGAGCCTGTGCTGTAATGGGCGTGTGTGCCAGTCCCCCCCCGTGCTCTGTAATTCCCAGGAGCCTGTGCTGTAATGGGCGTGTCTGCCAGTCCCCCCCCCCATGCTCTGTAATTCCCAGGAGCCTGTGCTGTAATGGGCGTGTCTGCCAGTCCCCCCCGTGCTCTGTAATTCCCAGGAGCCTGTGCTGTAATGGGCGTGTCTGCCAGTCCCCCCCGTGCTCTGTAATTCCCAGGAGCCTGTGCTGTAATGGGCGTGTCTGCCAGCCCCCCCCCATGCTCTGTAATTCCCAGGAGCCTGTGCTGTAATGGGCGTGTGTGCCAGCCCCCCCATGCTCTGTAATTCCCAGGAGCCTGTGCTGTAATGGGCGTGTCTGCCAGTCCCCCCATGCTCTGTAATTCCCAGGAGCCTGTGCTGTAATGGGCGTGTCTGCCAGTCCCCCCATGCTCTGTAATTCCCAGGAGCCTGTGCTGTAATGGGCGTGTCTGCCAGTCCCCCCCGTGCTCTGTAATTCCCAGGAGCCTGTGCTGTAATGGGCGTGTCTGCCAGTCCCCCCCGTGCTCTGTAATTCCCAGGAGCCTGTGCTGTAATGGGCGTGTCTGCCAGTCCCCCCATGCTCTGTAATTCCCAGGAGCCTGTGCTGTAATGGGCGTGTCTGCCAGTCCCCCCCATGCTCTGTAATTCCCAGGAGCCTGTGCTGTAATGGGCGTGTCTGCCAGTCCCCCCGTGCTCTGTAATTCCCAGGAGCCTGTGCTGTAATGGGCGTGTCTGCCAGTCCCCCCGTGCTCTGTAATTCCCACGAGCCTGTGCTGTAATGGGCGTGTCTGCCAGCCCCCCCCGTGCTCTGTAATTCCCAGGAGCCTGTGCTGTAATGGGCGTGTCTGCCAGTCCCCCCCCTCATGCTCTGTAATTCCCAGGAGCCTGTGCTGTAATGGGCGTGTCTGCCAGTCCCCCCCATGCTCTGTAATTCCCAGGAGCCTGTGCTGTAATGGACGTGTCTGCCAGTCCCCCCCCCGTGCTCTGTAATTCCCAGGAGCCTGTGCTGTAATGGGTGTGTCTGCCAGTCCCCCCCCCCATGCTCTGTAATTCCCAGGAGCCTGTGCTGTAATGGGCGTGTCTGCCAGTCCCCCCCCATGCTGTGTAATTCCCAGGAGCCTGTGCTGTAATGGGCGTGTGTGCCAGTCCCCCCCATGCTGTGTAATTCCCAGGAGCCTGTGCTGTAATGGGCGTGTGTGCCAGTCCCCCCCATGCTCTGTAATTCCCAGGAGCCTGTGCTGTAATGGGCGTGTCTGCCAGTCCCCCCCATGCTCTGTAATTCCCAGGAGCCTGTGCTGTAATGGGCGTGTGTGCCAGTCCCCCCCATGCTCTGTAATTCCCAGGAGCCTGTGCTGTAATGGGCGTGTCTGCCAGTCCCCCCCATGCTCTGTAATTCCCAGGAGCCTGTGCTGTAATGGGCGTGTCTGCCAGTCCCCCCCATGCTCTGTAATTCCCAGGAGCCTGTGCTGTAATGGGCGTGTCTGCCAGTCCCCCCCATGCTCTGTAATTCCCAGGAGCCTGTGCTGTAATGGGCGTGTCTGCCAGTCCCCCCCGTGCTCTGTAATTCCCAGGAGCCTGTGCTGTAATGGGCGTGTCTGCCAGTCCCCCCATGCTCTGTAATTCCCAGGAGCCTGTGCTGTAATGGGCGTGTCTGCCAGTCCCCCCCATGCTCTGTAATTCCCAGGAGCCTGTGCTGTAATGGGCGTGTCTGCCAGTCCCCCCATGCTCTGTAATTCCCAGGAGCCTGTGCTGTAATGGGCGTGTCTGCCAGTCCCCCCCCCATGCTCTGTAATTCCCAGGAGCCTGTGCTGTAATGGGCGTGTCTGCCAGTCCCCCCCCCCCCCCATGCTCTGTAATTCCCAGGAGCCTGTGCTGTAATGGGCGTGTCTGCCAGTCCCCCCCCCCCCATGCTCTGTAATTCCCAGGAGCCTGTGCTGTAATGGGCGTGTCTGCCAGTCCCCCCCGTGCTCTGTAATTCCCAGGAGCCTGTCCTGTAAATCGGCGTGTCTGCCAGTCCCCCCCGTGCTCTGTAATTCCCAGGAGCCTGTGCTGTAATGGGCGTGTGTGCCAGTCCCCCCCATGCTCTGTAATTCCCAGGAGCCTGTGCTGTAATGGGCGTGTCTGCCAGTCCCCCCCCCCCATGCTCTGTAATTCCCAGGAGCCTGTGCTGTAATGGGCGTGTCTGCCAGTCCCCCCGTGCTCTGTAATTCCCAGGAGCCTGTGCTGTAATGGGCGTGTCTGCCAGTCCCCCCCATGCTCTGTAATTCCCAGGAGCCTGTGCTGTAATGGGCGTGTCTGCCAGTCCCCCCCATGCTCTGTAATTCTCAGGAGCCTGTGCTGTAATGGGCGTGTCTGCCAGTCCCCCCCATGCTCTGTAATTCCCAGGAGCCTGTGCTGTAATGGGCGTGTCTGCCAGTCCCCCCCCCCCATGCTCTGTAATTCCCAGGAGCCTGTGCTGTAATGGGCGTGTCTGCCAGTCCCCCCCATGCTCTGTAATTCCCAGGAGCCTGTGCTGTAATGGGCGTGTCTGCCAGTCCCCCCCATGCTCTGTAATTCCCAGGAGCCTGTGCTGTAATGGGCGTGTCTGCCAGTCCCCCCCCCCCCCATGCTCTGTAATTCCCAGGAGCCTGTGCTGTAATGGGCGTGTCTGCCAGTCCCCCCCATGCTCTTTAATTCCCAGGAGCCTGTGCTGTAATGGGCGTGTCTGCCAGTCCCCCCCATGCTCTGTAATTCCCAGGAGCCTGTGCTGTAATGGGCGTGTCTGCCAGTCCCCCCCATGCTCTGTAATTCCCAGGAGCCTGTGCTGTAATGGGCGTGTCTGCCAGTCCCCCCCCCCCCCATGCTCTGTAATTCCCAGGAGCCTGTGCTGTAATGGGCGTGTCTGCCAGTCCCCCCCATGCTCTGTAATTCCCAGGAGCCTGTGCTGTAATGGGCGTGTCTGCCAGTCCCCCCCATGCTCTGTAATTCCCAGGAGCCTGTGCTGTAATGGGCGTGTCTGCCAGTCCCCCCCCATGCTCTGTAATTCCCAGGAGCCTGTGCTGTAATGGGCGTGTCTGCCAGTCCCCCCCATGCTCTGTAATTCCCAGGAGCCTGTGCTGTAATGGGCGTGTCTGCCAGTCCCCCCATGCTCTGTAATTCCCAGGAGCCTGTGCTGTAATGGGCGTGTCTGCCAGTCCCCCCCCGTGCTCTGTAATTCCCAGGAGCCTGTGCTGTAATGGGCGTGTCTGCCAGTCCCCCCATGCTCTGTAATTCCCAGGAGCCTGTGCTGTAATGGGCGTGTCTGCCAGTCCCCCCATGCTCTGTAATTCCCAGGAGCCTGTGCTGTAATGGGCGTGTCTGCCAGTCCCCCCATGCTCTGTAATTCCCAGGAGCCTGTGCTGTAATGGGCGTGTCTGCCAATCCCCCCCCCATGCTCTGTAATTCCCAGGAGCCTGTGCTGTAATGGGCGTGTCTGCCAGTCCCCCCCCCCCCCATGCTCTGTAATTCCCAGGAGCCTGTGCTGTAATGGGCGTGTCTGCCAGTCCCCCCCCCCATGCTCTGTAATTCCCAGGAGCCTGTGCTGTAATGGGCGTGTCTGCCAGTCCCCCCCGTGCTCTGTAATTCCCAGGAGCCTGTCCTGTAAATCGGCGTGTCTGCCAGTCCCCCCCGTGCTCTGTAATTCCCAGGAGCCTGTGCTGTAATGGGCGTGTGTGCCAGTCCCCCCCATGCTCTGTAATTCCCAGGAGCCTGTGCTGTAATGGGCGTGTCTGCCAGTCCCCCCCCCCCCATGCTCTTTAATTCCCAGGAGCCTGTGCTGTAATGGGCGTGTCTGCCAGTCCCCCCCATGCTCTGTAATTCCCAGGAGCCTGTGCTGTAATGGGCGTGTCTGCCAGTCCCCCCCATGCTCTGTAATTCCCAGGAGCCTGTGCTGTAATGGGCGTGTCTGCCAGTCCCCCCCCCCATGCTCTGTAATTCCCAGGAGCCTGTGCTGTAATGGGCGTGTCTGCCAGCCCCCCCCCATGCTCTGTAATTCCCAGGAGCCTGTGCTGTAATGGGCGTGTGTGCCAGTCCCCCCCCCCCCATGCTCTGTAATTCCCAGGAGCCTGTGCTGTAATGGGCGTGTCTGCCAGTCCCCCCCATGCTCTGTAATTCCCAGGAGCCTGTGCTGTAATGGGCGTGTCTGCCAGTCCCCCCCCCCCATGCTCTGTAATTCCCAGGAGCCTGTGCTGTAATGGGCGTGTCTGCCAGCCCCCCCCCATGCTCTGTAATTCCCAGGAGCCTGTGCTGTAATGGGCGTGTCTGCCAGTCCCCCCCCCCCGTGCTCTGTAATTCCCAGGAGCCTGTGCTGTAATGGACGTGTCTGCCAGTCCCCCCCCCCCGTGCTCTGTAATTCCCAGGAGCCTGTGCTGTAATGGGCGTGTCTGCCAGTCCCCCCCGTGCTCTGTTTTTCCCAGGAGCCTGTGCTGTAATGGGCGTGTCTGCCAGTCCCCCCCGTGCTCTGTAATTCCCAGGAGCCTGTGCTGTAATGGGCGTGTCTGCCAGTCCCCCCATGCTCTGTAATTCCCAGGAGCCTGTGCTGTAATGGGCGTGTCTGCCAGTCCCCCCCCCCGTGCTGTAATTCCCAGGAGCCTGTGCTGTAATGGGCGTTTGTGCCAGTCCCCCCCATGCTCTGTAATTCCCAGGAGCCTGTGCTGTAATGGGCGTGTGTGCCAGTCCCCCCCATGCTCTGTAATTCCCAGGAGCCTGTGCTGTAATGGGCGTGTCTGCCAGTCCCCCCCCATGCTCTGTAATTCCCAGGAGCCTGTGCTGTAATGGGCGTGTCTGCCAGCCCCCCCCCATGCTCTGTAATTCCCAGGAGCCTGTGCTGTAATGGGCGTGTGTGCCAGTCCCCCCCCCCCCCATGCTCTGTAATTCCCAGGAGCCTGTGCTGTAATGGGCGTGTCTGCCAGTCCCCCCCATGCTCTGTAATTCCCAGGAGCCTGTGCTGTAATGGGCGTGTCTGCCATTCCCCCCCGTACTCTGTATTTCCCAGGAGCCTGTGCTGTATGGGCGTGTGTGCCAGTCCCCCCATGCTCTGTAATTCCCAGGAGCCTGTGCTGTAATGGGCGTGTCTGCCAGTCCCCCCCCCCCCGTGCTCTGTAATTCCCAGGAGCCTGTGCTGTAATGGACGTGTCTGCCAGTCCCCCCCCCCCGTGCTCTGTAATTCCCAGGAGCCTGTGCTGTAATGGGCGTGTCTGCCAGTCCCCCCCGTGCTCTGTATTTCCCAGGAGCCTGTGCTGTAATGGGCGTGTCTGCCAGTCCCCCCCGTGCTCTGTAATTCCCAGGAGCCTGTGCTGTAATGGGCGTGTCTGCCAGTCCCCCCATGCTCTGTAATTCCCAGGAGCCTGTGCTGTAATGGGCGTGTCTGCCAGTCCCCCCCCCCGTGCTGTAATTCCCAGGAGCCTGTGCTGTAATGGGCGTGTGTGCCAGTCCCCCCCATGCTCTGTAATTCCCAGGAGCCTGTGCTGTAATGGGCGTGTGTGCCAGTCCCCCCCATGCTCTGTAATTCCCAGGAGCCTGTGCTGTAATGGGCGTGTGTGCCAGTCCCCCCCCCCGTGCTCTGTAATTCCCAGGAGCCTGTGCTGTAATGGGCGTGTCTGCCAGTCCCCCCCGTGCTCTGTAATTCCCAGGAGCCTGTGCTGTAATGGGCGTGTCTGCCAGTCCCCCCATGCTCTGTAATTCCCAGGAGCCTGTGCTGTAATGGGCGTGTCTGCCAGTCCCCCCCATGCCCTGTAATTCCCAGGAGCCTGTGCTGTAATGGGCGTGTCTGCCAGTCCCCCCCATGCCCTGTAATTCCCAGGAGCCTGTGCTGTAATGGGCGTGTCTGCCAGTCCCCCCCCCCCCATGCTCTGTAATTCCCAGGAGCTTGTGCTGTAATGGGCGTGTCTGCCAGTCCCCCCCCCCCATGCTCTGTAATTCCCAGGAGCCTGTGCTGTAATGGGCGTGTCTGCCAGTCCCCCCCCCCCCCGTACTCTGTAATTCCCAGGAGCATGTGCTGTAATGGACGTGTCTGCCAGTCCCCCCCGTGCTCTGTAATTCCCAGGAGCCTGTGCTGTAATGGGCGTGTCTGCCAGTCCCCCCCCCCGTACTCTGTAATTCCCAGGAGCATGTGCTGTAATGGACGTGTCTGCCAGTCCCCCCCGTGCTCTGTAATTCCCAGGAGCCTGTGCTGTAATGGGCGTGTCTGCCAGTCCCCCCCGTGCTCTGTAATTCCCAGGAGCCTGTGCTGTAATGGGCGTGTCTGCCAGTCCCCCCCATGCTCTGTAATTCCCAGGAGCCTGTGCTGTAATGGGCGTGTCTGCCAGTCCCCCCCCCGTGCTCTGTAATTCCCAGGAGCCTGTGCTGTAATGGGCGTGTCTGCCAGTCCCCCCCCATGCTGTGTAATTCCCAGGAGCCTGTGCTGTAATGGGCGTGTCTGCCAGTCCCCCCATGCTCTGTAATTCCCAGGAGCCTGTGCTGTAATGGGCGTGTCTGCCAGTCCCCCCCGTGCTCTGTAATTCCCAGGAGCCTGTGCTGTAATGGGCGTGTCTGCCAGTCCCCCCCGTGCTCTGTAATTCCCAGGAGCCTGTGCTGTAATGGGCGTGTCTGCCAGTCCCCCCCCCCATGCTCTGTAATTCCCAGGAGCCTGTGCTGTAATGGGCGTGTCTGCCAGTCCCCCCGTGCTCTGTAATTCCCAGGAGCCTGTGCTGTAATGGGCGTGTCTGCCAGTCCCCCCCGTGCTCTGTAATTCCTAGGAGCCTGTGCTGTAATGGGCGTGTGTGCCAGTCACCCCCCCATGCTCTGTAATTCCCAGGAGCCTGTGCTGTAATGGGCGTGTCTGCCAGTCCCCCCCATGCTCTGTAATTCCCAGGAGCCTGTGCTGTAATGGGCGTGTCTGCCAGTCCCCCCCATGCTCTGTAATTCCCAGGAGCCTGTGCTGTAATGGGCGTGTCTGCCAGTCCCCCCCGTGCTCTGTAATTCCCAGGAGCCTGTGCTGTAATGGGCGTGTGTGCCAGTCCCCCCCCCTTGCTCTGTAATTCCCAGGAGCCTGTGCTGTAATGGGCGTGTCTGCCAGTCCCCCCCCCCCGTGCTCTGTAATTCCCAGGAGCCTGTGCTGTAATGGGCGTGTCTGCCAGTCCCCCCCATGCTCTGTAATTCCCAGGAGCCTGTGCTGTAATGGGCGTGTCTGCCTTTCCCCCCCCCCGTGCTCTGTAATTCCCAGGAGCCTGTGCTGTAATGGGCGTGTCTGCCAGTCCCCCCCATGCTCTGTAATTCCCAGGAGCCTGTGCTGTAATGGGCGTGTCTGCCAGTCCCCCCCATGCTCTGTAATTCCCAGGAGCCTGTGCTGTAATGGGCGTGTCTGCCAGTCCCCCCCATGCTCTGTAATTCCCAGGAGCCTGTGCTGTAATGGGCGTGTGTGCCAGCCCCCCCATGCTCTGTAATTCCCAGGAGCCTGTGCTGTAATGGGCGTGTCTGCCAGTCCCCCCATGCTCTGTAATTCCCAGGAGCCTGTGCTGTAATGGGCGTGTCTGCCAGTCCCCCCCATGCTCTGTAATTCCCAGGAGCCTGTGCTGTAATGGGCGTGTCTGCCAGTCCCCCCCGTGCTCTGTAATTCCCAGGAGCCTGTGCTGTAATGGGCGTGTGTGCCAGTCCCCCCCGTGCTCTGTTATTCCCAGGAGCCTGTGCTGTAATGGGCGTGTCTGCCAGTCCCCCCCGTGCTCTGTAATTCCCAGGAGCCTGTGCTGTAATGGGCGTGTCTGCCATTCCCCCCATGCTCTGTAATTCCCAGGAGCCTGTGCTGTAATGGGCGTGTCTGCCAGTCCCCCCCATGCTCTGTAATTCCCAGGAGCCTGTGCTGTAATGGGCGTGTCTGCCAGTCCCCCCATGCTCTGTATTTCCCAGGAGCCTGTGCTGTAATGGGCGTGTCTGCCAGTCCCCCCCATGCTCTGTAATTCCCAGGAGCCTGTGCTGTAATGGGCGTGTCTGCCAGCCCCCCCCATGCTCTGTAATTCCCAGGAGCCTGTGCTGTAATGGGCGTGTCTGCCAGTCCCCCCCGTACTCTGTAATTCCCAGGAGCCTGTGCTGTAATGGGCGTGTCTGCCAGTCCCCCCCGTGCTCTGTAATTCCCAGGAGCCTGTGCTGTAAATCGGCGTGTCTGCCAGTCCCCCCCGTGCTCTGTAATTCCCAGGAGCCTGTGCTGTAATGGGCGTGTCTGCCAGTCCCCCCCCCCATGCTCTGTAATTCCCAGGAGCCTGTGCTGTAATGGGCGTGTCTGCCAGTCCCCCCCATGCTCTGTAATTCCCAGGAGCCTGTGCTGTAATGGACGTGTCTGCCAGTCCCCCCCCCCCCATGCTCTGTAATTCCCAGGAGCCTGTGCTGTAATGGGCGTGTCTGCCAGTCCCCCCCGTGCTCTGTAATTCCCAGGAGCCTGTGCTGTAAATCGGCGTGTCTGCCAGTCCCCCCCGTGCTCTGTAATTCCCAGGAGCCTGTGCTGTAATGGGCGTGTCTGCCAGTCCTCCCCCCCATGCTCTGTAATTCCCAGGAGCCTGTGCTGTAATGGGCGTGTCTGCCAGTCCCCCCCATGCTCTGTAATTCCCAGGAGCCTGTGCTGTAATGGACGTGTCTGCCAGTCCCCCCCCCCCCATGCTCTGTAATTCCCAGGAGCCTGTGCTGTAATGGGCGTGTCTGCCAGTCCCCCCCCCCCATGCTCTGTAATTCCCAGGAGCCTGTGCTGTAATGGGCGTGTCTGCCAGTCCCCCCATGCTCTGTAATTCCCAGGAGCCTGTGCTGTAATGGGCGTGTCTGCCAGTCCCCCCATGCTCTGTAATTCCCAGGAGCCTGTGCTGTAATGGGCGTGTCTGCCAGTCCCCCCATGCTCTGTAATTCCCAGGAGCCTGTGCTGTAATGGGCGTGTGTGCCAGTCCCCCCCATGCTGTGTAATTCCCAGGAGCCTGTGCTGTAATGGGCGTGTCTGCCAGTCCCCCCATGCTCTGTAATTCCCAGGAGCCTGTGCTGTAATGGGCGTGTCTGCCAGTCCCCCCATGCTCTGTAATTCCCAGGAGCCTGTGCTGTAATGGGCGTGTGTGCCAGTCCCCCCCATGCTCTGTAATTCCCAGGAGCCTGTGCTGTAATGGGCGTGTCTGCCAGTCCCCCCCATGCTCTGTAATTCCCAGGAGCCTGTGCTGTAATGGGCGTGTCTGCCAGTCCCCCCCATGCTCTGTAATTCACAGGAGCCTGTGCTGTAATGGGCGTGTCTGCCAGTCCCCCCCGTGCTCTGTAATTCCCAGGAGCCTGTGCTGTAATGGGCGTGTCTGCCAGTCCCCCCCGTGCTCTGTAATTCCCAGGAGCCTGTGCTGTAATGGGCGTGTCTGCCAGTCCCCCCCGTGCTCTGTAATTCCCAGGAGCCTGTGCTGTAATGGGCGTGTCTGCCAGTCCCCCCCGTGCTCTGTAATTCCCAGGAGCCTGTGCTGTAATGGGCGTGTCTGCCAGTCCCCCCATGCTCTGTAATTCCCAGGAGCCTGTGCTGTAATGGGCGTGTCTGCCAGTCCCCCCCGTGCTCTGTAATTCCCAGGAGCCTGTGCTGTAATGGGAGTGTCTGCCAGTCCCCCCCGTGCTCTGTAATTCCCAGGAGCCTGTGCTGTAATGGGCGTGTGTGCCAGTCCCCCCCCCCGTGCTCTGTAATTCCCAGGAGCCTGTGCTGTAATGGGCGTGTCTGCCAGTCCCCCCCGTGCTCTGTAATTCCCAGGAGCCTGTGCTGTAATGGGCGTGTCTGCCAGTCCCCCCCCCATGCTCTGTAATTCCCAGGAGCCTGTGCTGTAATGGGCGTGTCTGCCAGTCCCCCCCGTACTCTGTATTTCCCAGGAGCCTGTGCTGTAATGGGCGTGTCTGCCAGTCCCCCCCGTGC
This sequence comes from Ascaphus truei, assembly GCF_040206685.1. Lineage (NCBI taxonomy): Eukaryota > Metazoa > Chordata > Amphibia > Anura > Ascaphidae > Ascaphus > Ascaphus truei. The sequence continues at coordinate 14,381 of NW_027454440.1, read as the reverse complement.
TCTGTATTTCCCAGGAGCCTGTGCTGTAATGGGCGTGTCTGCCAGTCCCCCCCGTGCTCTGTAATTCCCAGGAGCCTGTGCTGTAATGGGCGTGTCTGCCAGTCCCCCCCGTGCTCTGTAATTCCCAGGAGCCTGTGCTGTAATGGACGTGTCTGCCAGTCCCCCCCGTGCTCTGTAATTCCCAGGAGCCTGTGCTGTAATGGGCGTGTCTGCCAGTCCCCCCCGTGCTCTGTAATTCCCAGGAGCCTGTGCTGTAATGGGCGTGTCTGCCAGTCCCCCCCGTGCTCTGTAATTCCCAGGAGCCTGTGCTGTAATGGGCTTGTCTGCCAGTCCCCCCCGTGCTCTGTAATTCCCAGGAGCCTGTGCTGTAATGGGCGTGTCTGCCAGTCCCCCCCATGCTCTGTAATTCCCAGGAGCCTGTGCTGTAATGGGCGTGTCTGGCAGTCCCCCCCCCCCTGTGCTCTGTAATTCCCAGGAGCCTGTGCTGTAATGGGCGTGTCTGCCAGTCCCCCCCATGCTCTGTAATTCCCAGGAGCCTGTGCTGTAATGGGCGTGTCTGCCAGTCCCCCCATGCTCTGTAATTCCCAGGAGCCTGTGCTGTAATGGGCGTGTCTGCCAGTCCCGCCCGTGCTCTGTAATTCCCAGGAGCCTGTGCTGTAATGGGCGTGTCTGCCAGTCCCCCCCGTGCTCTGTAATTCCCAGGAGCCTGTGCTGTAATGGGCGTGTCTGCCAGTCCCCCCCGTGCTCTGTAATTCCCAGGAGCCTGTGCTGTAATGGGCGTGTCTGCCAGTCCCCCCCGCCGTGCTCTGTAATTCCTAGGAGCCTGTGCTGTAATGGGCGTGTCTGCCAGTCCCCCCTGTGCTCTGTAATTCCCAGGAGCCTGTGCTGTAATGGGCGTGTCTGCCAGTCCCCCCCATGCTATGTAATTCCCAGGAGCCTGTGCTGTAATGGGCGTGTGTGCCAGCCCCCCCGTGCTCTGTAATTCCCAGGAGCCTGTGCTGTAATGGGCGTGTCTGCCAGTCCCCCCATGCTCTGTAATTCCCAGGAGCCTGTGCTGTAATGGGCGTGTCTGCCAGTCCCCCCCGTGCTCTGTAATTCCCAGGAGCCTGTGCTGTAATGGGCGTGTCTGCCAGTCCCCCCCCCCATGCTCTGTAATTCCCAGGAGCCTGTGCTGTAATGGGCGTGTCTGCCAGTCCCCCCCCCCCCATGCTCTGTAATTCCCAGGAGCCTGTGCTGTAATGGGCGTGTCTGCCAGTCCCCCCGTGCTCTGTAATTCCCAGGAGCCTGTGCTGTAATGGGCGTGTCTGCCAGTCCCCCCCCCCCCGTGCTCTGTAATTCCCTGGAGCCTGTGCTGTAATGGGCGTGTCTGCCAGTCCCCCCCCTTGCTCTGTAATTCCCAGGAGCCTGTGCTGTAATGGGCGTGTCTGCCAGTCCCCCCCATGCTCTGTAATTCCCAGGAGCCTGTGCTGTAATGGGCGTGTCTGCCAGTCCCCCCCCCCCCATGCTCTGTATTTCCCAGGAGCCTGTGCTGTAATGGGCGTGTCTGCCAGTCCCCCCCCCCATGCTCTGTAATTCCCAGGAGCCTGTGCTGTAATGGGCGTGTCTGCCAGTCCCCCCCATGCTCTGTAATTCCCAGGAGCCTGTGCTGTAATGGACGTGTCTGCCAGTCCCCCCCTGTGCTCTGTAATTCCCAGGAGCCTGTGCTGTAATGGGCGTGTCTGCCAGTCCCCCCCATGCTCTGTAATTCCCAGGAGCCTGTGCTGTAATGGGCGTGTTTGCCAGTCCCCCCCGTACTCTGTAATTCCCAGGAGCCTGTGCTGTAATGGGCGTGTTTGCCAGTCCCCCCCGTGCTCTGTAATTCCCAGGAGCCTGTGCTGTAAATCGGCGTGTCTGCCAGTCCCCCCCGTACTCTGTAATTCCCAGGAGCCTGTGCTGTAATGGGCGTGTCTGCCAGTCCCCCCCCATGCTCTGTAATTCCCAGGAGCCTGTGCTGTAATGGGCGTGTCTGCCAGTCCCCCCCGTGCTCTGTAATTCCCAGGAGCCTGTGCTGTAATGGGCGTGTCTGCCAGTCCCCCCCATGCTCTGTAATTCCCAGGAGCCTGTGCTGTAATGGGTGTGTCTGCCAGTCCCCCCCATGCTCTGTAATTCCCAGGAGCCTGTGCTGTAATGGGCGTGTCTGCCAGTCCCCCCCATGCTCTGTAATTCCCAGGAGCCTGTGCTGTAATGGGCGTGTGTGCCAGTCCCCCCCCCCATGCTCTGTAATTCCCAGGAGCCTGTGCTGTAATGGGCGTGTCTGCCAGTCCCCCCCCCCATGTTCTGTAATTCCCAGGAGCCTGTGCTGTAATGGGCGTGTCTGCCAGTCCCCCCCCCATGCTCTGTAATTCCCAGGAGCCTGTGCTGTAATGGGCGTGTCTGCCAGTCCCCCCCGTGCTCTGTAATTCCCAGGAGCCTGTGCTGTAATGGGCGTGTGTGCCAGTCCCGTCCCCCCCCCATGCTCTGTAATTCCCAGGAGCCTGTGCTGTAATGGGCGTGTCTGCCAGTCCCCCCCATGCTCTGTAATTCCCAGGAGCCTGTGCTGTAATGGGCGTGTCTGCCAGTCCCCCCCGTACTCTGTATTTCCCAGGAGCCTGTGCTGTATGGGCGTGTGTGCCAGTCCCCCCATGCTCTGTAATTCCCAGGAGCCTGTGCTGTAATGGACGTGTCTGCCAGTCCCCCCCCCCCCCCATGCTCTGTAATTCCCAGGAGCCTGTGCTGTAATGGGCGTGTCTGCCAGTCCCCCCCGTGCTCTGTATTTCCCAGGAGCCTGTGCTGTAATGGGCGTGTCTGCCAGTCCCCCCCGTGCTCTGTAATTCCCAGGAGCCTGTGCTGTAATGGGCGTGTCTGCCAGTCCCCCCCCCCCCCATGCTCTGTAATTCCCAGGAGCCTGTGCTGTAATGGGCGTGTCTGCCAGTCCCCCCATGCTCTGTAATTCCCAGGAGCCTGTGCTGTAATGGGCGTGTCTGCCCCCCCCCCGTGCTCTGTAATTCCCAGGAGCCTGTGCTGTAATGGGCGTGTCTGCCAGTCCCCCCCATGCTCTGTATTTCCCAGGAGCCTGTGCTGTAATGGGCGTGTCTGCCAGTCCCCCCCCCCGTGCTGTAATTCCCAGGAGCCTGTGCTGTAATGGGCGTGTGTGCCAGTCCCCCCCATGCTCTGTAATTCCCAGGAGCCTGTGCTGTAATGGGCGTGTGTGCCAGTCCCCCCGTGCTCTGTAATTCCCAGGAGCCTGTGCTGTAATGGGCGTGTCTGCCAGTCCCCCCCATGCCCTGTAATTCCCAGGAGCCTGTGCTGTAATGGGCGTGTCTGCCAGTCCCCCCCATGCCCTGTTATTCCCAGGAGCCTGTGCTGTAATGGGCGTGTCTGCCAGTCCCCCCCCCCCCCATGCTCTGTAATTCCCAGGAGCCTGTGCTGTAATGGGCGTGTCTGCCAGTCCCCCCATGCTCTTTATTTCCCAGGAGCCTGTGCTGTAATGTGCGTGTCTGCCAGTCCCCCCCCCCATGCTCTGTAATTCCCAGGAGCCTGTGCTGTAATGGGCGTGTCTGCCAGTCCCCCCCCCCCGTACTCTGTAATTCCCAGGAGCCTGTGCTGTAATGGGCGTGTCTGCCAGTCCCCCCCGTGCTCTGTAATTCCCAGGAGCCTGTGCTGTAATGGGCGTGTCTGCCAGTCCCCCCCGTGCTCTGTAATTTCCAGGAGCCTGTGCTGTAATGGACGTGTCTGCCAGTCCCCCCCCCCCCCCGTGCTCTGTAATTCCCAGGAGCCTGTGCTGTAATGGGCGTGTCTGCCAGTCCCCCCCATGCTCTGTAATTCCCAGGAGCCTGTGCTGTAATGGGCGTGTCTGCCAGTCCCCCCCATGCTCTGTAATTCCCAGGAGCCTGTGCTGTAATGGGCGTGTCTGCCAGTCCCCCCATGCTCTGTAATTCCCAGGAGCCTGTGCTGTAATGGGCGTGTCTGCCAGTCCCCCCCGTGCTCTGTAATTCCCAGGAGCCTGTGCTGTAATGGGCGTGTCTGCCAGTCCCCCCCCCCCTTGCTCTGTAATTCCCAGGAGCCTGTGCTGTAATGGGCGTGTGTGCCAGTCCCCCCCCGTGCTCTGTAATTCCCAGGAGCCTGTGCTGTAATGGGCGTGTCTGCCAGTCCCCCCCATGCTCTGTAATTCCCAGGAGCCTGTGCTGTAATGGGCGTGTCTGCCAGTCCCCCCCGTGCTCTGTAATTCCCAGGAGCCTGTGCTGTAATGGGCGTGTCTGCCAGTCCCCCCCGTGCTCTGTAATTCCCAGGAGCCTGTGCTGTAATGGGCGTGTCTGCCAGTCCCCCCCCCCATGCTCTGTAATTCCCAGGAGCCTGTGCTGTAATGGGCGTGTCTGCCAGTCCCCCCGTGCTCTGTAATTCCCAGGAGCCTGTGCTGTAATGGGCGTGTCTGCCAGTCCCCCCCGTGCTCTGTAATTCCCAGGAGCCTGTGCTGTAATGGGCGTGTGTGCCAGTCACCCCCCCATGCTCTGTAATTCCCAGGAGCCTGTGCTGTAATGGGCGTGTCTGCCAGTCCCCCCCGTGCTCTGTAATTCCCAGGAGCCTGTGCTGTAATGGGCGTGTCTGCCAGTCCCCCCCATGCTCTGTAATTCCCAGGAGCCTGTGCTGTAATGGGCGTGTCTGCCAGTCCCCCCCGTGCTCTGTAATTCCCAGGAGCCTGTGCTGTAATGGGCGTGTGTGCCAGTCCCCCCCCCTTGCTCTGTAATTCCCAGGAGCCTGTGCTGTAATGGGCGTGTCTGCCAGTCCCCCCCCCCCCGTGCTCTGTAATTCCCAGGAGCCTGTGCTGTAATGGGCGTGTCTGCCAGTCCCCCCCATGCTCTGTAATTCCCAGGAGCCTGTGCTGTAATGGGCGTGTCTGCCTTTCCCCCCCCCCCGTGCTCTGTAATTCCCAGGAGCCTGTGCTGTAATGGGCGTGTCTGCCAGTCCCCCCCATGCTCTGTAATTCCCAGGAGCCTGTGCTGTAATGGGCGTGTCTGCCAGTCCCCCCCGTGCTCTGTAATTCCCAGGAGCCTGTGCTGTAATGGGCGTGTCTGCCAGTCCCCCCCATGCTCTGTAATTCCCAGGAGCCTGTGCTGTAATGGGCGTGTGTGCCAGCCCCCCCATGCTCTGTAATTCCCAGGAGCCTGTGCTGTAATGGGCGTGTCTGCCAGTCCCCCCATGCTCTGTAATTCCCAGGAGCCTGTGCTGTAATGGGCGTGTCTGCCAGTCCCCCCCATGCTCTGTAATTCCCAGGAGCCTGTGCTGTAATGGGCGTGTCTGCCAGTCCCCCCCGTGCTCTGTAATTCCCAGGAGCCTGTGCTGTAATGGGCGTGTGTGCCAGTCCCCCCCGTGCTCTGTTATTCCCAGGAGCCTGTGCTGTAATGGGCGTGTCTGCCAGTCCCCCCCGTGCTCTGTAATTCCCAGGAGCCTGTGCTGTAATGGGCGTGTCTGCCATTCCCCCCATGCTCTGTAATTCCCAGGAGCCTGTGCTGTAATGGGCGTGTCTGCCAGTCCCCCCCATGGTCTGTAATTCCCAGGAGCCTGTGCTGTAATGGGCGTGTCTGCCAGTCCCCCCATGCTCTGTATTTCCCAGGAGCCTGTGCTGTAATGGGCGTGTCTGCCAGTCCCCCCCATGCTCTGTAATTCCCAGGAGCCTGTGCTGTAATGGGCGTGTCTGCCAGCCCCCCCCATGCTCTGTAATTCCCAGGAGCCTGTGCTGTAATGGGCGTGTCTGCCAGTCCCCCCCGTACTCTGTAATTCCCAGGAGCCTGTGCTGTAATGGGCGTGTCTGCCAGTCCCCCCCGTGCTCTGTAATTCCCAGGAGCCTGTGCTGTAAATCGGCGTGTCTGCCAGTCCCCCCCGTGCTCTGTAATTCCCAGGAGCCTGTGCTGTAATGGGCGTGTCTGCCAGTCCCCCCCCCATGCTCTGTAATTCCCAGGAGCCTGTGCTGTAATGGGCGTGTCTGCCAGTCCCCCCCATGCTCTGTAATTCCCAGGAGCCTGTGCTGTAATGGACGTGTCTGCCAGTCCCCCCCCCCCCATGCTCTGTAATTCCCAGGAGCCTGTGCTGTAATGGGCGTGTCTGCCAGTCCCCCCCCGTGCTCTGTAATTCCCAGGAGCCTGTGCTGTAAATCGGCGTGTCTGCCAGTCCCCCCCGTGCTCTGTAATTCCCAGGAGCCTGTGCTGTAATGGGCGTGTCTGCCAGTCCTCCCCCCCATGCTCTGTAATTCCCAGGAGCCTGTGCTGTAATGGGCGTGTCTGCCAGTCCCCCCCATGCTCTGTAATTCCCAGGAGCCTGTGCTGTAATGGGCGTGTCTGCCAGTCCCCCCCCCCCATGCTCTGTAATTCCCAGGAGCCTGTGCTGTAATGGGCGTGTCTGCCAGTCCCCCCCCCCCCATGCTCTGTAATTCCCAGGAGCCTGTGCTGTAATGGGCGTGTCTGCCAGTCCCCCCATGCTCTGTAATTCCCAGGAGCCTGTGCTGTAATGGGCGTGTCTGCCAGTCCCCCCCATGCTCTGTAATTCCCAGGAGCCTGTGCTGTAATGGGCGTGTCTGCCAGTCCCCCCATGCTCTGTAATTCCCAGGAGCCTGTGCTGTAATGGGCGTGTGTGCCAGTCCCCCCCATGCTGTGTAATTCCCAGGAGCCTGTGCTGTAATGGGCGTGTCTGCCAGTCCCCCCCATGCTCTGTAATTCCAAGGAGCCTGTGCTGTAATGGGCGTGTCTGCCAGTCCCCCCCATGCTCTGTAATTCCCAGGAGCCTGTGCTGTAATGGGCGTGTGTGCCAGTCCCCCCCATGCTCTGTAATTCCCAGGAGCCTGTGCTGTAATGGGCGTGTCTGCCAGTCCCCCCCATGCTCTGTAATTCCCAGGAGCCTGTGCTGTAATGGGCGTGTCTGCCAGTCCCCCCCATGCTCTGTAATTCACAGGAGCCTGTGCTGTAATGGGCGTGTCTGCCAGTCCCCCCCGTGCTCTGTAATTCCCAGGAGCCTGTGCTGTAATGGGCGTGTCTGCCAGTCCCCCCCGTGCTCTGTAATTCCCAGGAGCCTGTGCTGTAATGGGCGTGTCTGCCAGTCCCCCCCGTGCTCTGTAATTCCCAGGAGCCTGTGCTGTAATGGGCGTGTCTGCCAGTCCCCCCCGTGCTCTGTAATTCCCAGGAGCCTGTGCTGTAATGGGTGTGTCTGCCAGTCCCCCCATGCTCTGTAATTCCCAGGAGCCTGTGCTGTAATGGGCGTGTCTGCCAGTCCCCCCCGTGCTCTGTAATTCCCAGGAGCCTGTGCTGTAATGGGAGTGTCTGCCAGTCCCCCCCATGCTCTGTAATTCCCAGGAGCCTGTGCTGTAATGGGCGTGTCTGCCAGTCCCCCCCGTGCTCTGTAATTCCCAGGAGCCTGTGCTGTAATGGGCGTGTGTGCCAGTCCCCCCCCCCGTGCTCTGTAATTCCCAGGAGCCTGTGCTGTAATGGGCGTGTCTGCCAGTCCCCCCCGTGCTCTGTAATTCCCAGGAGCCTGTGCTGTAATGGGTGGTCTGCCAGTCCCCCCCCCAAGCTCTGTAATTCCCAGGAGCTTGTGCTGTAATGGGCGTGTCTGCCAGTCCCCCCCGTACTCTGTATTTCCCAGGAGCCTGTGCTGTAATGGGCGTGTCTGCCAGTCCCCCCCGTGCTCTGTAATTTCGCAGGAGCCTGTGCTGTAATGGGCGTGTCTGCCAGTCCCCCCCGTGCTCTGTAATTCCCAGGAGCCTGTGCTGTAATGGGCGTGTCTGCCAGTCCCCCCCCGTGCTCTGTAATTCCCAGGGAGCCTGTGCTGTAATGGACGTGTCTGCCAGTCCCCCCCCCGTGCTCTGTAATTCCCCAGGAGCCTGTGCTGTAATGGGCGTGTCTGCCAGTCCCCCCCGTGCTCTGTAATTCCCAGGAGCCTGTGCTGTAATGGGCGTGTCTGCCAGTCCCCCCCCGTGCTCTGTAATTCCCAGGAGCCTGTGCTGTAATGGGCGTGTCTGCCAGTCCCCCCCGTGCTCTGTAATTCCCAGGAGCCTGTGCTGTAATGGGCTTGTCTGCCAGTCCCCCCCGTGCTCTGTAATTCCCAGGAGCCTGTGCTGTAATGGGCGTGTCTGCCAGTCCCCCCCGTGCTCTGTAATTCCCAGGAGCCTGTGCTGTAATGGGCGTGTCTGGCAGTCCCCCCCCCCCCTGTGCTCTGTAATTCCCAGGAGCCTGTGCTGTAATGGGCGTGTCTGCCAGTCCCCCCCATGCTCTGTAATTCCCAGGAGCCTGTGCTGTAATGGGCGTGTCTGCCAGTCCCCCCATGCTCTGTAATTCCCAGGAGCCTGTGCTGTAATGGGCGTGTCTGCCAGTCCCGCCCCGTGCTCTGTAATTCCCAGGAGCCTGTGCTGTAATGGGCGTGTCTGCCAGTCCCCCCCGTGCTCTGTAATTCCCAGGAGCCTGTGCTGTAATGGGCGTGTCTGCCAGTCCCCCCCCGTGCTCTGTAATTCCCAGGAGCCTGTGCTGTAATGGGCGTGTCTGCCAGTCCCCCCGTGCTCTGTAATTTCCAGGAGCCTGTGCTGTAATGGGCGTGTCTGCCAGTCCCCCCCGCCGTGCTCTGTAATTCCTAGGAGCCTGTGCTGTAATGGGCGTGTCTGCCAGTCCCCCCTGTGCTCTGTAATTCCAGGAGCCTGTGCTGTAATGGGCGTGTCTGCAGTCCCCCCCATGCTATGTAATTCCCAGGAGCCTGTGCTGTAATGGGCGTGTGTGCCAGCCCCCCCCGTGCTCTGTAATTCCCAGGAGCCTGTGCTGTAATGGGCGTGTCTGCCAGTCCCCCCATGCTCTGTAATTCCCAGGAGCCTGTGCTGTAATGGGCGTGTCTGCCAGTCCCCCCCGTGCTCTGTAATTCCCAGGAGCCTGTGCTGTAATGGGCGTGTCTGCCAGTCCCCCCCCCATGCTCTGTAATTCCCAGGAGCCTGTGCTGTAATGGGCGTGTCTGCCAGTCCCCCCCCCCCCCCATGCTCTGTAATTCCCAGGAGCCTGTGCTGTAATGGGCGTGTCTGCCAGTCCCCCCCGTGCTCTGTAATTCCCAGGAGCCTGTGCTGTAATGGCGTGTCTGCCAGTCCCCCCCCCCCCGTGCTCTGTAATTCCCTGGAGCCTGTGCTGTAATGGGCGTGTCCTGCCAGTCCCCCCCCCTTGCTCTGTAATTCCCAGGATCCTGTGCTGTAATGGGCGTGTCTGCCAGTCCCCCCCATGCTCTGTAATTCCCAGGAGCCTGTGCTGTAATGGGCGTGTCTGCCAGTCCCCCCCCCCCATGCTCTGTATTTCCCAGGAGCCTGTGCTGTAATGGGCGTGTCTGCCAGTCCCCCCCCCCCATGCTCTGTAATTCCCAGGAGCCTGTGCTGTAATGGGCGTGTCTGCCAGTCCCCCCCATGCTCTGTAATTCCCAGGAGCCTGTGCTGTAATGGACGTGTCTGCCAGTCCCCCCCCTGTGCTCTGTAATTCCCAGGAGCCTGTGCTGTAATGGGCGTGTCTGCCAGTCCCCCCCATGCTCTGTAATTCCCAGGAGCCTGTGCTGTAATGGGCGTGTTGCCAGTCCCCCCCGTACTCTGTAATTCCCAGGAGCCTGTGCTGTAATGGGCGTGTTTGCCAGTCCCCCCCGTGCTCTGTAATTCCCAGGAGCCTGTGCTGTAAATCGGCGTGTCTGCCAGTCCCCCCCCGTACTCTGTAATTCCCAGGAGCCTGTGCTGTAATGGGCGTGTCTGCCAGTCCCCCCCCATGCTCTGTAATTCCCAGGAGCCTGTGCTGTAATGGGCGTGTCTGCCAGTCCCCCCCGTGCTCTGTAATTCCCAGGAGCCTGTGCTGTAATGGGCGTGTCTGCCAGTCCCCCCCATGCTCTGTAATTCCCAGGAGCCTGTGCTGTAATGGGTGTGTCTGCCAGTCCCCCCCCATGCTCTGTAATTCCCAGGAGCCTGTGCTGTAATGGGCGTGTCTGCCAGTCCCCCCCATGCTCTGTAATTCCCAGGAGCCTGTGCTGTAATGGGCGTGTGTGCCAGTCCCCCCCCCCATGCTCTGTAATTCCCAGGAGCCTGTGCTGTAATTGGCGTGTCTGCCAGTCCCCCCCCCCCATGTTCTGTAATTCCCAGGAGCCTGTGCTGTAATGGGCGTGTCTGCCAGTCCCCCCCCCATGCTCTGTAATTCCCAGGAGCCTGTGCTGTAATGAGCGTGTCTGCCAGTCCCCCCCCGTGCTCTGTAATTCCCAGGAGCCTGTGCTGTAATGGGCGTGTGTGGCCAGTCCCGTCCCCCCCCCCATGCTCTGTAATTCCCAGGAGCCTGTGCTGTAATGGGCGTGTCTGCCAGTCCCCCCCATGCTCTGTAATTCCCAGGAGCCTGTGCTGTAATGGGCGTGTCTGCCAGTCCCCCCCGTACTCTGTATTTCCAGGAGCCTGTGCTGTATGGGCGTGTGTGCCAGTCCCCCCATGCTCTGTAATTCCCAGGAGCCTGTGCTGTAATGGACGTGTCTGCCAGTCCCCCCCCCCCCCCCATGCTCTGTAATTCCCAGGAGCCTGTGCTGTAATGGGCGTGTCTGCCAGTCCCCCCCCGTGCTCTGTATTTCCCAGGAGCCTGTGCTGTAATGGGCGTGTCTGCCAGTCCCCCCCCGTGCTCTGTAATTCCCAGGAGCCTGTGCTGTAATGGGCGTGTCTGCCAGTCCCCCCCCCCCCCATGCTCTGTAATTCCCAGGAGCCTGTGCTGTAATGGGCGTGTCTGCCAGTCCCCCCCCATGCTCTGTAATTCCCAGGAGCCTGTGCTGTAATGGGCGTGTCTGCCCCCCCCCCCGTGCTCTGTAATTCCCAGGAGCCTGTGCTGTAATGGGCGTGTCTGCCAGTCCCCCCCATGCTCTGTATTTCCCAGGAGCCTGTGCTGTAATGGGCGTGTCTGCCAGTCCCCCCCCCCGTGCTGTAATTCCCAGGAGCCTGTGCTGTAATGGGCGTGTGTGCCAGTCCCCCCCCGATGCTCTGTAATTCCCAGGAGCCTGTGCTGTAATGGGCGTGTGTGCCAGTCCCCCCCGTGCTCTGTAATTCCCAGGAGCCTGTGCTGTAATGGGCGTGTCTGCCAGTCCCCCCCCATGCCCCTGTAATTCCCAGGAGCCTGTGCTGTAATGGGCGTGTCTGCCAGTCCCCCCCCATGCCCTGTTATTCCCAGGAGCCTGTGCTGTAATGGGCGTGTCTGCCAGTCCCCCCCCCCCCATGCTCTGTAATTCCCAGGAGCCTGTGCTGTAATGGGCGTGTCTGCCAGTCCCCCCATGCTCTTTATTTCCCAGGAGCCTGTGCTGTAATGTGCGTGTCTGCCAGTCCCCCCCCCCCCATGCTCTGTAATTCCCAGGAGCCTGTGCTGTAATGGGCGTGTCTGCCAGTCCCCCCCCCCGTACTCTGTAATTCCCAGGAGCCTGTGCTGTAATGGGCGTGTCTGCCAGTCCCCCCCGTGCTCTGTAATTCCCAGGAGCCTGTGCTGTAATGGGCGTGTCTGCCAGTCCCCCCCGTGCTCTGTAATTTCCAGGAGCCTGTGCTGTAATGGACGTGTCTGCCAGTCCCCCCCCCCCCCGTGCTCTGTAATTCCCAGGAGCCTGTGCTGTAATGGGCGTGTCTGCCAGTCCCCCCCATGCTCTGTAATTCCCAGGAGCCTGTGCTGTAATGGGCGTGTCTGCCAGTCCCCCCCATGCTCTGTAATTCCCAGGAGCCTGTGCTGTAATGGGCGTGTCTGCCAGTCCCCCCATGCTCTGTAATTCCCAGGAGCCTGTGCTGTAATGGGCGTGTCTGCCAGTCCCCCCCGTGCTCTGTAATTCCCAGGAGCCTGTGCTGTAATGGGCGTGTCTGCCAGTCCCCCCCCCCTTGCTCTGTAATTCCCAGGAGCCTGTGCTGTAATGGGCGTGTGTGCCAGTCCCCCCCCCGTGCTCTGTAATTCCCAGGAGCCTGTGCTGTAATGGGCGTGTCTGCCAGTCCCCCCCATGCTCTGTAATTCCCAGGAGCCTGTGCTGTAATGGGCGTGTCTGCCAGTCCCCCCCGTGCTCTGTAATTCCCAGGAGCCTGTGCTGTAATGGGCGTGTCTGCCAGTCCCCCCCCGTGCTCTGTAATTCCCAGGAGCCTGTGCTGTAATGGGCGTGTCTGCCAGCCCCCCCCCATGCTCTGTAATTCCCAGGAGCCTGTGCTGTAATGGGCGTGTGTGCCAGCCCCCCCATGCTCTGTAATTCCCAGGAGCCTGTGCTGTAATGGGCGTGTCTGCCAGTCCCCCCATGCTCTGTAATTCCCAGGAGCCTGTGCTGTAATGGGCGTGTCTGCCAGTCCCCCCCGTGCTCTGTAATTCCCACGAGCCTGTGCTGTAATGGGGCGTGTCTGCCAGCCCCCCCGTGCTCTGTAATTCCCAGGAGCCTGTGCTGTAATGGGCGTGTCTGCCAGTCCCCCCCCCTCATGCTCTGTAATTCCCAGGAGCCTGTGCTGTAATGGGCGTGTCTGCCAGTCCCCCCCATGCTCTGTAATTCCAGGAGCCTGTGCTGTAATGGACGTGTCTGCCAGTCCCCCCCCCGTGCTCTGTAATTCCCAGGAGCCTGTGCTGTAATGGCGTGTCTGCCAGTCCCCCCCCCCATGCTCTGTAATTCCCAGGAGCCTGTGCTGTAATGGGCGTGTCTGCCAGTCCCCCCCCCATGCTCTGTAATTCCCAGGAGCCTGTGCTGTAATGGGCGTGTCTGCCAGTCCCCCCCCATGCTCTGTAATTCCCAGGAGCCCTGTGCTGTAATGGGCGTGTGTGCCAGCCCCCCCATGCTCTGTAATTCCCAGGAGCCTGTGCTGTAATGGGCGTGTCTGCCAGTCCCCCCCATGCTCTGTAATTCCCAGGAGCCTGTGCTGTAATGGGCGTGTCTGCCAGTCCCCCCCGTGCTCTGTAATTCCACGAGCCTGTGCTGTAATGGGCGTGTCTGCCAGCCCCCCCGTGCTCTGTAATTCCCAGGAGCCTGTGCTGTAATGGGCGTGTCTGCCAGTCCCCCCCCCTCATGCTCTGTAATTCCCAGGAGCCTGTGCTGTAATGGGCGTGTCTGCCAGTCCCCCCCATGCTCTGTAATTCCCAGGAGCCTGTGCTGTAATGGACGTGTCTGCCAGTCCCCCCCCCCCGTGCTCTGTAATTCCCAGGAGCCTGTGCTGTAATGGGCGTGTCTGCCAGTCCCCCCCCCATGCTCTGTAATTCCCAGGAGCCTGTGCTGTAATGGCGTGTCTGCCAGTCCCCCCCCCCATGCTGTGTAATTCCCAGAGCCTGTGCTGTAATGGGCGTGTGTGCCAGTCCCCCCCATGCTCTGTAATTCCCAGGAGCCTGTGCTGTAATGGGCGTGTCTGCCAGTCCCCCCCATGCTCTGTAATTCCCAGGAGCCTGTGCTGTAATGGGCGTGTCTGCCAGTCCCCCCATGCTCTGTAATTCCCAGGAGCCTGTGCTGTAATGGGCGTGTGCTGCCAGTCCCCCCCCCATGCTCTGTAATTCCCAGGAGCCTGTGCTGTAATGGGCGTGTCTGCCAGTCCCCCCCCATGCTCTGTAATTCCCAGGAGCCTGTGCTGTAATGGGCGTGTCTGCCAGTCCCCCCCATGCTCTGTAATTCCCAGGAGCCTGTGCTGTAATGGGCGTGTCTGCCAGTCCCCCCCCCCATGCTCTGTAATTCCCAGGAGCCTGTGCTGTAATGGGCGTGTCTGCCAGTCCCCCCCCCGTGCTCTGTAATTCCCAGGAGCCTGTGCTGTAATGGGCGTGTCTGCCAGTCCCCCCCCATGCTCTGTAATTCCCAGGAGCCTGTGCTGTAATGGGCGTGTCTGCCAGTCCCCCCCCCAGCTCTGTAATTCCCAGGAGCCTGTGCTGTAATGGGCGTGTCTGCCAGTCCCCCCCCATGCTCTGTAATTCCCAGGAGCCTGTGCTGTAATGGGCGTGTCTGCCAGTCCCCCCCCCCATGCTCTGTAATTCCCAGGAGCCTGTGCTGTAATGGGCGTGTCTGCCAGTCCCCCCCCCATGCTCTGTAATTCCCAGGAGCCTGTGCTGTAATGGGCGTGTCTGCCAGTCCCCCCACCGTGCCTCTGTAATTCCCAGGAGCCTGTGCCTGTAAATCGGGCGTGTCTGCCAGTCCCCCCCGTGCTCTGTAATTCCCAGGAGCCTGTGCTGTAATGGGCGTGTCTGCCAGTCCCCCCCATGCTCTGTAATTCCCAGGAGCCTGTGCTGTAATGGCGTGTCTGCCAGTCCCCCCCCCGTGCTGTAATTCCCAGGAGCCTGTGCTGTAATGGGCGTGTGTGCCAGTCCCCCCCCATGCTCTGTAATTCCCAGGAGCCTGTGCTGTAATGGGCGTGTGTGCCAGTCCCC